>NC_056730.1:169012330-169174830 GCF_019279795.1 Protopterus annectens | reverse complement strand
GTAGTCATGTAGTTCGATGTAATAGACATCAAAAGGTAATATTGTGGTCCTCGCTCCCACCCAGGGGTGTGAGTGACAGATGCAAGCACCAATGTCGGTGCATTTGCAAGTGCGGGAGCGAGCAGGTGTAAGTGTGTTTGGCTACCAGTATGCGAGTATTGCACTGGTAAAGCAATGTAGAGGCTAACCAAGTGTAAGAAGCTGTAACCAGAGGTCAGCAGTGCTTAACACTGCGCAAACCCATGCACACCCGCTCCCAACTGCTTTAATGTGCTTTACTCCCTCCGTATCCAATGGGTTTGTTCTGCCCTGCAACTAAATAAACGTCCTTTGCAAGGGTCTGAACCAGGACCCTGTGCACACAGCTAATGAGAATTGCCAATACGCCATGGCAGATATACAGACAATGTACAATACCAGAAACATATCATACAGCGCAGTCATTCAACAGTATAGGAATGTATCTCATCATGTAGATGTATATGTGAGTGTTTATGTCCACCATATAGGTACATACATGTATAGAGATATATCAGGAACATACCATGTGGCAACAAAGCATTACAAACAAATGAAACAGGAAACACCAGTGAGGCCTGTATTATGTAGTGGTGCTGCTCTATGTGATCTCAAGACTCCCTCAGACAGACATGTGTCAGTCATACACGCAAATAGTTGTACATTAGCCGTATACATCACTCTGTGCATGTAATGTACATTAACACAACAGTACCTGTCCAATCAGTATGTGTGAACAGTACTCTTGCAAGGTGCTGTGTGCAACATCATCATCATGATAAGAGTAAATGGGGTAACCATAGAGGGACCAGTCGTGTTGTGTGTACAGTGGGGTCACCCTCATCACGTGTACCTGGACCATGTAGGAGTGATGTGCGTACCAGGATCGTGCGCCTGAGGGACAGGGGTGAGGATAACAGGGGTATGTTGTGATGCATATTACAAGGGTTTCATGTGTCCAGTGGGCATGTGTGTGTAATGGACAGCTATGTGTAGGGCAGATGTTGTCCTAGTAGCCGATTTGCCTTATGTTTCCATAGGTGAGGGTCGGTTGTAGGGGTAGGAGTGTAGGTATGGCTGTGGAGGATAGGTAGGATCACAGAAAAGACAGCATACAGGGTTGGTATTTGACACGTGGGGGGGATACACCCCTGACGGGGATGGGTGTTCGGCATTCACAAGCCCATGGGATCAGTGGGACGGAGGTCCCCAGCCATGGTCAACTGCCACTGCACCTAAACAGCTGCAAAGGAGGCAGTGCTGGGGGCTGTCCAGGATGGGCAGCATCTCCCTGTAAATGTGACACTCCGCCCTTGAGCTGGCGTATCTGGCTTCGGAACCCCTTAGTGAGCCACCAACGCAACACGTCCGGGACCGCACGACAGCAGACATGTACCTGTCTGGTCCCTCTCCCTGGGGGGACATGCTCCATCCTCAGTATTGGTACCACCAGAAGGTGGTGCAGAGCCAACAGAGGTTGATGTCTAAGGCTGGGCCCCAGATGTGCTAGTGCCCGGTGCCATGGTCAGCTGAAGTGGGACAGGAGGTTCTGCTGGGACCTCCCAACCCATTCAGCCTGTGGTGTTGCAGTTTAAACCCACATATGGCTTAGTGATAGACAACAGCATACAGGATTACCTATGACAGTATGCATAGATAACACCATCAACCCAACACAACAGCATACAGGATTACCTAAACAGTATGCATAGATATCACCATCAACTCAACACAACAGATGGTATACATTTGCAGAGGGAGCACAACACATGCATGTATAGGTTCATAGGTTCATACTAGGCTATCTGCCCTAGGGCATTTATAAGCCTAGCCAGAGTGTGTTTGGCTTTCGCCACCCATTTTAAATGAATTTTGCTATGTCCTTTTTCGAGGTTAGTATACTGTGCCTCTGTCTAACAGTGACACAGAAGTGATACCCGGGGTAAACCTACAATCTCCCATCCACTCATCAAGATTCTGCTTGAAGAGAGTCAATGAGGGACTCTGCCTAACCTGGACGGGGATTTTATTCCAGAGTAAAGGGAGCCTCTGGGTTATGAATCTGTCCCTCCAGCATGTCCTATTTATTTCAGTGCTGAGGATGTCCTTCAAGAATGCAACTGCAGTCCTTACATATGGGTTGTCCTGCCTCAGGCAGCCCTTCGGTCGGCCGGATTCCAAAGTCTGGGTCCGGCGTCGGCTGATGTCGCCTCCTCCCAGACATCAGAGCGGCTGGGGTATAAAAGCATCAGCCGACGCCATCTTCTTCAGTCTTTCTTGCCGCGGTGCCCGGCAGAAGCAGTTCGCAAGTGCCGGTCGGCCAGCTCCTGTGTTTTCAGTTACCGAAGTCATCAAAAAGCTAAGTACCCCGTTGGGGAACCTTTTCTTGCCTCAGCCGATGTCAGATAAAACTGCAAAAGTTAATAACTGTTTGTCTTGTGGTAAACAAATACCTCATAAGGACTTCCATTCTTACTGCCTTCCCTGCCTTGGCCCAGACCACGACGTCTCGGCCTGTGCTGCCTGTGCTTGCTTCAATAAGCGCACACTCAGGCGCTGGGCAGAATTTGCTGAAGACTTTTTTGGGGAAAATTTCTCCTATATCATGCCGTCGGAACAACCGACAACACATATTTCCAAAAAACGGAAGGACCGGGACCGACATTCTCGGCCCGCGACTTCCACCGACACCACGCCAAAACCTACTGCGAGTGCATCGGTCTCTTCGGAGGTGGTAATCCAACCGCTCCAGACCGACGACACCGCTTTACCGATCACTTCGGCCCCGGAGGCTACCCCGGTGCTGGTTGTTGATTTTCCTCCTGAAACCGAAGCCCAAGATTTGCCTGACACCATACCGATGGACAAAGTCACTCCAGCACATGGGGCAGCTAGGCCTCTGGTGTCCATGTCCATCAAGGCCTACACACGTGCTAAGACTGCCAGCCTGCTAAGTCTCACCCTCCTAAATCTTTTTCTCAGGGTCCCACTTCTGATAAACAGATCATGACTTTAGCTGCAGATCTAATTTCCTTAATCAGAGGCTCCCAGGCTCATCCAGACAGAGGTTCTCAGCCGCCTGCAGACAAAAGGCCTAGGGTTGAGCAGACAGATACACTTTCCTCAGATGAAGCCTCTGGTGACTCAGACCATTCAGATTCCCAGGAAGAATCCTTCCAGGCGTACGAGGATTCTGATGCTGAGGAATCTATTCCATCTGCCTCTCTTTCGGGGAAATTCTCCACTCCATGAGAGAGCATTTTCAGTGGCAGGGCCAGGAATTCTCCGATTCCAGGAAAAGGCTTCGTACTTTCCTTAAGTTACCCCAGCACAGGCCTTTAGCTATCCCACCAGTGTTAGATGTATTGGATGATGTGTACTCAGACTCGAGTGCTTCTCCTGATTCTCTCCCTCCTGCTCCTGTCAAGCCAGACAGATATTACAGGGTTCCTGAAACCCATAAACATCTCTTTAAGGCCCATTCTGTTGATTTAGAAACTATTTCCCAGGGGCCCAAAGGACTGGCCACTTCCACGGCCAAAAATCCTTTGCCCGCAGACAGGGAATCTAGGTCCCTGGAGAGGTGGGGTAAAAAAGTTTATACCTCAACCACCCTTGCCATGAGGGCCCTTAACTGTCTTTTTCAAATGTTTCAGTATCAGGATTTCTTGATGGATGATTTGCAGAAAAAGTTAGCCACTCCTGAGCCTTTAGATAGAAAGGCCTTGCAGGATTTGGTTCATAATACACAGCAGGTTAGCAATCACTTTCTTCAGTGTGGTTATGATGCATTGGAAGCTTCATGTAGGGCAGCTATGACAGGGGCCGTCATACGTAGACATGCTTGGTTGCAAGAACAGGCTTTGCCAGATCATGTTAAAGTAAAACTTCTAGATACACCTCTGGAAAAACACAAGCTATTTGGTGCTAATGCTCAGAATGTGTTAAAATCAATTGAGGAAAAGGCTAAATCAGTGCAAACAGTCAAAGATTTCCTTCAGGTTCAGCCACCAAGGTTCAGCAGGAATTGGCCTTCGAAGAATTGGTCCTTTCCAGACACTGACAAGTTCCAAAGGGGAATAAACAGGCGTGCTCGAGGTAGAGGGCAATACCGGGGCTCCTACAGGGGCCGCCAATGGCAACCGACTAATCAGAGAAGTGGCGCAGGGACTTCTACTGCTCCACAGGGACAATCACAATGACTTGACTTTGACACCGCCGACCAAGGCTCAAAGAGAAGCACCTTTAGGCGGAAAATTATCCTTATTTTCAAAAAATTGGCACGTTTTAACAAAGGACAAATGGATTTTGGACATAATAGACCAAGGTTACAGGTTCCACTTCCATACTTTACCAACAAGACAAGGCATGCCAAACCTGCCACAAAATCAAAGGGCAGAGGCACTCATACAAGTTTCAAAGCTGCTACAGATCAAAGCAATAGAAAAGGTTCCTCCTCAGGAACAATGCCAGGGATTCTACTCAAGACTGTTCCTTGTTCCAAGAAAAGAAAAGCAATGGAGACCTATACTGGACTTGTCCGCTCTAAACACTTTTCTCTTTGTGCCAAAATTCAAAATGCTGACGCTCCAGCAACTTCTTCCCATGCTGGGCCAGGGGTCTTGGCTGGTTACTCTGGACCTCAAGGAGGCATACCTGCATGTCCCAATCAGACACAGTTGCAGAAGATACCTCAGATTTCTTGCAGGGTCAGAGCATTATCAAT
Source organism: Protopterus annectens (assembly GCF_019279795.1). Classification (NCBI taxonomy): domain Eukaryota; kingdom Metazoa; phylum Chordata; order Ceratodontiformes; family Protopteridae; genus Protopterus; species Protopterus annectens. The sequence continues at coordinate 169,170,086 of NC_056730.1, read as the reverse complement.
TCTCAGCATTGCCTTTTGGCTTATCTACTGCGCCCAGAGTATTCACGAAATGCCTGGCATCAGTAATTGCACACTGCAGACTCCAGGGGATACAAATATACCCTTACCTGGACAACTGCCTTATACAAGCGGACAGCAAGCAAGCCTTGATAAGAAACTTGAACTATGTCATTCACTTGCTGCAGGCTTTGGGATACACAGTCAACATTCAAAAATCAAGACTACTGCCATCCCAACAAATAATTTTTCTAGGAGCCAAACTGGACACAAACTCACAAATGGCTTTCCTCACAGAAGAGAAACAAGAACAATTACCAGATTACTTCAAAAGCTTAGCAAAGCACACCCAGATGACTGCAAGGAAAATCCTGCAGGCCGTGGGTTTCATGGCATCTTGCATTCTTCTGATTCCACTGGCAAGACTACACATGAGAAAACTACAATGGTACCTAAAAAGTTTATGGTCTCAACACAGCCACAACAACTTAGAAGCAATTATTCCAATCATTCCATGTCTACAAAAGGAATTTTTGTGGTGGGCTCAAGCAAGCCAGCTAAACAAAGGCATGTCTTTCAACAAACCTCAAACAAGCCAAACCATTACAACAGACACCTCAGATCATGGATGGGGGGCGCACATGGAGGGCAGATGTATTCAAGGGCAATGGACGCCCCGGGAAGTGCATCTACACATCAATCAAAAAGAGATGTTGGCAGTAATTCATGCAATCGAGGCCTTCAGAAAATTTCTTCAGCAAGGTCATCTGCTAATAAAGACAGACAACACCATTGTTATGTGGTACATAAACAAACAGGGAGGTACTCATTCTTACCCCCTCTGCAGACTAACAATGACTCTTTGGGAAAAGTCACTGAAACTGAACATACAGTTGCAATCCCAGTTTGTTCCAGGCAAGGACAATGTTCTGGCAGACAGTCTAAGCAGAAACATCTTGGACCCGCACGAATGGATGTTGCATCCAGACATTTTTTCACAAATAACTCATGCATGGGGGAGGCCGGACATAGATCTTTTTGCCTCACACCTCAATCATCACCTGAAAAAGTTCTGCTCGAGGACACATCATCCTCAAGCCTGGAGAATGGATGCTCTCTCCTTCAGCTGGAACTCTCTAACAATCTATGCATTCCCACCTCTACCATTAATGACCAAGGTGTTACTGAAGATCAAAGCAGAACAACCGAAAGGCATTTTGATAGCTCCAGATTGGCCAAGACAGCACTGGTATCCATTACTAAGGAGCATAACTCGCACCAAGCCGTGGCCCCTGCCTCAATGGCCTCTGCTTTTGACTCAGCACAATTACAGAACGGTTCATCCCAACCTGCAAACTCTGCAGCTGGCAGCTTGGAGGGTTCCATGACTTCTCCCCATATCTCTCTCTCCAAGGAAGTTCAAGAGATCTTACTGGAAGCACGCAGATCTTCCACCAGAAAAATTTATACAGCCAAATGGAAGAGATTCAACATCTGGAATGCCAACAAGGGTCAGGATGCATCAGTAATAAGCATCCCACAGATACTAGAATACTTGGCAGAAATGCTACATAAAGGCCTTTCATATTCTTCCATAAAAATACACGCTTCAGCAATTTCAGCAAAATACAACAGTGATCCACCTGTGTTTTCACATCCTTTGCTAAGACAGTTTCTAAGAGGGATAAAGAATATCAAACCTCCCAGAAAACCACCAGTGCCTGCATGGGACCTCAACTTCGTGTTGGAAAAATTAACTCTTCCTCCTTTGGAGCCAGCAGCATCTTCAGAATTGCAATTTCTCTCCTGGAAAACAGTTTTCCTGTTGGCAATTACCTCAGCAAGAAGAGTCTCGGAGATACAGGCCCTCATGGCAGTACCTCCATTTATCATTTTTCATCAGGACAGAGTTTCTTTAAGAACCAATCCCTCATTCATGCCAAAAGTGATATCCAGGGTGTCTCTAAATCAAGCAATTCACCTGCCTACCTTCTTTCCCAATCCTCAAAATAAAGGAGAAAAGCTGCTGCACACTTTGGACATACACAGACAACTGCGCTACTACTTGGACAGAACAAAAGCCAACATAAAGTCTGACCAACTATTTGTAGCTTACGCTGCTGGAGTACAAGGAAAGGCAATTTCCAAACAAACAATTTCAAAATGGATAGGACACTGCATCAGATTCTGTTATTCTTTCCATGGAAAAGGTGTGCCAGCTGATATCAGGCCACACTCCACCAGAGCTATAGCCACCTCCACAGCCTTTCTAAGAGGGGTGGCTACAAAGGACATTCTAGAAGCTGCTACATGGAGCTCCGTGCATACATTTTCCAAGCACCACAACCTGCCTTTATATTCCAGATCCCTTGCAGGCTTTGCTTCGGCAGTCCTGCAGGGCATTTTAGCTACACCATCTCTATCTTAGAGCCTACCATCCCCAGCTTGGCTATGGTATTCAACCCATATGTAAGGACTGCAGTTGCATTCTTGAAGGACATAGTACAGTTTTGTACCTACCATAAATGTAGATGTCCGATAGATATGCAACTGCAGTCAGGTTTTCCCTCCCTCCTACCCCTCTGTAAATTCTCCTTTTTGGGTCCACTCCCCTTTTCAAATTAGCTGGGGATATCTGTTATGGTGTATCTGTTTATTACTGTTGTGTATGTCTGGAATTTTTTATCCAGCCTCTAAATTTAGCCTTCCTTGGAGGGCACCTGGCATCTGGGGCAAGAAACACTGAAGAAGATGGCGTCGGCTGATGCTTTTATACCCCAGCCGCTCTGACGTCGGGGAGGAGGCGACATCAGCCGACGCCGGACCCAGACTTTGGAATCCGGCCGACCGAAGGGCTGCCTGAGGCAGGACAACACATATGTAAGGACTGCAGTTGCATATCTATCGGACATCTACATTTATGGTAGGTACAAAACTGTACTTTCAATTCTCTCGAGCGTGTAGCTCGATGGGATTTGGATTTTCTGAGGTGCAGCATGTCCATTAATTCCGGGTTGGACATGGCTTTATATGTCAGGCACAGATCACCTCTGAGCAGGCGGTATGCCACTGAGTAGAGCTGGAGTTTCTTTAACCAGGCAGCATATGGCATCTGTTTGAGCCCTTTGATCCTCTTGGTGAGGTACTTTTGGGGTCTTGCCAGTTGCTGCAGGTGTCTGGTAAGGTACATCCCAAAAGGGGCATTGTACTCAATTATGGGCCTGATGAGGGATGAGTAAAGAGGCACGATGACCTCCCCTGATCTAGATGTGAATCCCTTCATGATGAGGTGGGCTATATAAAATGTTTTTCTAACCACTTTGGCCATGTGGTTTTCAAATGAGAGATTGCTATCAACTTGGGTCCCCAGGTCCCTAATTACTTCTTCCGTACTTAATGGATTACCACATATGTGGTAATTTGTGGGCACTTTGTTTTTGCCAAAGGGGATGACTATACACTTTTTGGCGTTTAGCTTGAGGCCATGGCTCTGGCACCAGTTGTCTGTTTCTATGAGGCCCTTTTGGAGGATGCTTGTGTCGGCTGGAGAGTCGATTATGGCGCCCAGTTTGCAGTCATCTGCGAACTTGGTCAGCCACAGTCCTCCCGTGTTGGCCTGTACCTCTGGGAAATATATACCGAACAAGAGAGGTCCCAGGACTGAGCCTTGTGGGATGCCACTTGTAACTGGTTTGGAGTCTGACATGGCTCCAGCAATTCTAACCATGTGGGTTCTGTCCTTGAGCCAGTTTGCAACCCATCTAGTGACATAGGGGTTTATATTTAAGCTGGTGAGCTTATCTATAATGCCCGAGTGGGGTATTGTATCAGAGGCTTTTGCGAGGTCCAGGTAGGCTGTGTGGACCACCTTCCCCTCGTCAATGGCCTTGGTGACTGTTTCAAAGAAATCGACCAGGTTTAAGAGGCAGGATCTGCCCTTAACAAAGCTGAACTGGGTAGGATCCAGTGTCTGTAGGTCCATGATGATCCTTTCCATAGCTTTGCAGACCAAGCTAGTCAGGCTTATGGGGTGATAGTTTCCAGGATCCATTGAGGCACCACCTTTATGGAGAGGGACCACTGTTGCTGTACGCCACTCTTTGGGTACATATCCTATAGTAAGGCTGAGATTGAACAGTAGTTTTATGTTTGGGTTTAGCTCTTCTTGGAGTTCATGTAGGACGCAGCCCGGGACACTGTCTGGTCCCATTGATGCTGTGTTTTTTGCATTGGAGAGGGCGGCTGTTACTTGAGCATCTGAGATGTCAGGGGGGGCAGCACTCTGCTGGGATAGACATTTGCCCTTTTGGTGGGGAGGGGGGGGTTTACGCTGAACCTGTCAGCTAGGATGTTGGCAATGTCTGTGGGTTCGGTGTATTTTTTGTCATTTTGGACTAATTCTGAGCATATCTGGGAATTCCCACCCAGGTTCCTAACATAACTAAAGAAAGCCTTGTGATTATCCTTAGTGTCCTTTGCAATTTTTCTCTCAAAGCTGGCCTTAGACGATTTTATGAGTGCCCGTAGTTTTTTGCTAATACTGATCAGAGATGCCTTCTCTTTTTGGGATTTTGCTCTATCATGTAGTAGCTTCTTCCTTCTGTTGTATAGTTTGTTTATGGCTGGGGTCCACCAGACAGGACACCTGCCTTTGGAGGATTGGGACTTGGTTTTATTTGGGATTACATGATCCATGCATTCCTGAAGGTGTTCATAGAATGCGTTTATAAAGGATTCTGCGGTCTGGGCCGTATTTTCCACAGGCCCGGGGGCTTTGAAGGATTCCACCTCAGTTTTGAGGAGTGTGAAATTTGCTTTAGAGAAGTTTTTCACTGTGGTTTTCTGGGCAGGGGTTGGGGTCGGGATGTGAATATCCAGTGAGATTAGTTTATGGTCTGATCTTACCAGTGAGGGATACACTTCTGGTCTGGAGCATAGAGCCCCCATGTTGGTGATGATCAGGCTCAGTATGTTTTCCCCTCTTATGGGAGTGGTAACAAGTTGTTCCATAGCATTTGAGTTTATAAATTCTAGGAACCTTTGGGCTAGGGTGCTGGAGCTAGAGTAATGCTCCCAGTCTATGTTTGGGTAGTTGAAGTCGCCCAATATAATGGTGTTTGGAGAGACGTTTATGTTTTCCAGTGTTCTCAGGAAGGTCGAGTGGGGCTCCTGGGTTTGGGAGGGTGGTCTGTAGCAGGCTATAAACCAGAAGGAAGTTTTACCCACTGTTAGTTGCACATGGATAGTCTCTGATGCTTCGTGCTGTGCCACCAACCTGGAGGTGTGGGTATCTTTGACGATTATTGATACTCCCCCTGCTTTTGTGGTTCGGTCCAAGTTTTGGGATCGAAAAGCATGGTATGAGATATAACCTGGCAGTGCTGGGGTGCTCTCGGGAGCCTTGAACTAGGTTTTTGTTACTGCACAGATATCGATGTTCTCCATGCTAAGGAGAGTTTCGCGTGCGTGCATCTTGAGGTTTAGACTTCAGGCGTTGAGTGGCATTACTCTTAGTTTCTTATCCCTTGTGATACCTATAGAGGTGGGTTTGTCTTTTGAGCCTTGCCTAAAAAAGGCACTATGAGGGTGGCAAGAGCCTTTGCCAATATCCGAAAGCCCAGGGGTGACAGGTGCAAGCCGTCCCTAGCAAAGCATCGTGGCACTGCATGCCATCTGTACAATGTGTAGTAGACGTGTTACCACAGCTGTGAACAATTGCCCATTATTGGCTTGTCACTGGGAACCCCAGACAGTGTCTGTCATACCACTCTCTCATGTGACACATGTCCAGTCAGGGATGTGATGGCAGTAACACATCCCTATCATCATGTACTGTCTGCAGTCCTCACACCATGCTTCTGCTGTGCATAGATGTGTGTTCAGTGTGTAACACAGGAAACAAATGGTTGCACACACTGACCAGTTCACAGATGGCCCTACAGATGAGGGTCCCTCTTGAACAGAGTACTGTCATGTCTGTATTATAACATGCAGAATAGCCATTACCACACACATGTTAAACAGGCAGTAGTCTCAATGCAGCATAGCTACACTTACATGCTGTAGTCATGTGTGGCACATCACCCTCCTGTCTTTAGGCTATTTCCCACTGTGGAAAGAGGTACATCCAGATATCTGTGATGCCGTGTCAGAACACCACATCCAGGTACCATTCACAGCGACTGTCATGGCCAAATAACATGTTTTCCCTAGATAGTGTACTGTGTTTATCATGCAGATGGCCATGAGAACACCATCACAGCTGTACCACATGCAATCAGCTAGAGGAGGACTGCAATAGGTACAGAGGCCATCACCTGAACATGTCCATCACTTACAATACACGTGCTACTGCTGTGCAGGTGTACTCCTTCACATCCACCAGAGAGTGTGTGGGTGGGACAGGCAAAGTACACCTGGGAAGAGCTTGGAGACTTAACCATAAGCATCATCTGCCACATGCCGAACAGTACAGGGGTCAAATCCCTGACTGACTACTCATTACTATTACATGTGCATGACGTTACTACATGTGCCGCAAAGGCGACATGTTGCTGTGCTGTAAGAACATATATGTGTGTAGGTGAGTGACATCTGCAACAGAGATATAGTAGACATACATTAGATGTGGCACACAGGGCTGTCCACGTGAATGGCTGCCATTGTCACCACAACCACACTCTCTAATGGACACGCATTGACACCTTTGTCAGGGCCACAAATACACATCGTAACTAGTTTGCCACACTGCAGTAATGTACAGGATTACATGTACCACAGGGGATATCTGGAGGTTCTATGGGCTAGGGCATGTGAAAGTGCTTGACATCTGTTGGTATGCCAGCGAGAATTATACTGGGAGTGACTGTGGTTGGGAGCATCACAACCCACACTCAGACACAGGGTGCCAGTACTGGCATGCAGGTATGCATTGCTTCATGGGTGTGTAGTGGTTGGCTGTGCAAGATGGCTGTACAAAGCTGGGTGAGGTGTAATCCTTGGCATTGCGTCACCCAACAATGGTGTGCAGTGCAGAGGTGTAGTGTCTGCAATGTCCCACACAGATGGGTACTGCAATATCTGGCCTGACATCCTGGTTACCAATGTGTTTGGCCATAGCTTTGCAATGCATGCCATGTCTGTGTTTGATAGCCCTTCACATGGACATTGCCTGGGATGTGCATGTCCCACAGTACTGTACAGTGACATGTACAGGTGTACCTGGTTTGGCAGACACATGTTGTGTACACAGCCTGTTATCCCCCGATATGCCAATACTGGCCTGGTGTGGCGAAACCTGCTTATAGTGAGCAGGTCGACCCTGCACCTGCATTGATAGTATGATACAGGTATTCCGTGGTGTCACTGGCATGGGTCCATACAGGGCACATGTGTACAGCATTGTCTGGCCTCTGTGTTTCACATTTGATGGCACCACATATGTTGCAGGCATTCATTGTGGAACATAGTGAAGGCACAATGTCCGCATATATGTGCCTATTGTACCGCTGTACAGGGTGCCATGCCCTTTGCAGGCCACTGCATTCACACCATGCCTACTATCTGTCATCAGTGTGCATGGTACTAGCAACATAGCAGGATATCTTAGGCAAGTTTGTTTGTGCATGGCACATGGGTGAGGGACATATACCGGGTACTAGTAGGGCTGCATACTTTGTTCACCGAGCCTTTTGCCAGATGTATGGGTATGGCTTGCCAACACAGTCCCGTGGCTGACTGACAGCTGTACTCCGCGTGAGGTGGCCAATGTGTCATAAGACGGACACCATATAGGAAAACTACAAAATCCACTCCCAAACATGTCCAATGGTAAGACAATCACGGCCACCTCTACACAGGCTCTGACAGACATACACACACTTGCCATGTCCTGTATACAAACCCCTACCGTATCACACTGCAGCAATATGTGTTTAGGGCTAGCGCTACGGCTAATACTGGGTTGCGGCAAGCCTACAGGTGTATACCTAAGTGGGTGACAACTGTAGGAATGACAAAGGTGGTCATGCGATTTGTACAGAGAGTGCATACTCTACAAAGCACTGAACGTGTCTCACGCAGGCAGACACAAACACACTTGGCATGTTTGGGATTAGAACACCGACCTAACTACATTATTACACTACAGCATTATGCAGTTACAGAACGCGCTACCGAGATTACTGGGACACAACACTCCCACAGGTGTATTTGTAGATGGGTGACATCAGCCTTGCCAAAGGTGGGTATAAGAAATGTATGGAGTGTGAGCAGTCTAAAAGCATTACCCAGTCCTCAGGCAGACAGGGGCAAACACACACACACACACACACACACACACACACACACACACACACACACACGGCAAGTCTGGGATTAGAACACCGACCTAACTACATTATTACACTACAGCATTATGCAGTTACAGAACGCGCTACCGAGATTACTGGGACACAGCACTCCCAGAGGTGTATTTGTAGATGGGTGACATCATCAGCCTTGCCAAAGATGGGTATAAGAAATGTATGGAGTGTGAGCAGTCTAAAAGCATTACTCAGTCTTCAGGCAGACAGTGACACACACACACACACACACACACACACACACACACACACACACACACACGGCAAGTCTGGGATTAGAACACAGACCTAACTACTTTATTACACTACAGCATTATGCAGTTACAGAACGCGCTACCAAGATTACTGGGACACAGCACTCCCAGAGGTGTGTTTGTAGGTGGGTGACATCATCAGCCTTGCCAAAGGTGGGTATAGGAAATGTATGGTGCGTGAGCAGTATAAAAGCATTACTCAGTCCTCAGGCAGACGGGGACAAACACACACACACACACACACACACACACACACACACACACACACACACGACAAGTCTGGGATTAGAACACCGACCTATTTTATTTCACTACAGCATTACACAGTTACAGAACATGCTACCGAGATTACTGGGACACAGCACTCCCAGTGGTGTAAATAACCAAAAATACACCGAGGTACCACACAATAGTGTCTTTAATTACACAAAAAATAAGAACAGTGGTGAGCACTTTTGCAAAACTAATTGCTTCATCGATGAAGCAATTAGTTTTGTGAAAGCGCTCACCACTGTTCTTATTTTTTGTGTAATTAAAGACGCTATTGTGTGGTACCTCGGTGTATTTTTGGTTATTTATAGTTCTGGTTTTGTGCACCTGGGTTTTACCTGAAGCCGTTTCTCTTTTTATACATACTCCCAGAGGTGTATTTGTAGGTGGGTGTCATCATCAGCCCTGCCAGAGGTGGGTAAATGAACTGTATGGAGTGTGAGCAGTCTAAAAGCATTTTTCAGTCCTCTGGCAAACGGGGACAAACACACACACACACACACACACACACACACACACACACACACACACACACACATGCCAGTGGTGGGAACGGAACACTTGCCTGTTTACAAATCACTATTACAGTACTACATAGTTACTAGTCGCGCCACACAGGCTACATGTTTCAAGGCTGTCATTATGACCTTCTAGGAATGCGGACATCAACAGGGATGCTGGCAGTTAAGATGTACATACACATCTACAATATAACCATTACACAAAGGCCATAGTTGGACCATGTGTAGCCATTGTACGACAGGGTGTACACACAAGCACATCACGTCTACTGGGTGTGTTGCTTCATGTCTCTGGCCATCCTCCATGGCCATGTGTGTACATGTGTTGGCCAAATTATTATGACAAGCGTCTATTTCACATGTCTGTGTTGTCCCATATGACATACATCCATAGATGTCATATGCTCCACTGACGACAGGGTTGTGCAGACAAAGGGTGGTATGTGGGATATGTTTTCAGGTTAGTTAGACAGTGTTGCAGCCAGGCCACTAGATGTCATGGACATGTCAAGATAGCACATCATATTGTGTGACATTCATAGCAGGGCTATGATCCACACCAGGGAATCCTGTGGGCTGGCCATACTCCAGCCCACTGTGTAGTACTGTTTGTATCCCCCAAATGTGTAGTTCTGATCTGTATTACATGTCCCTACAGTGAACAGCACCTCCACCATTGTATGCACAGCTGTCTACACATCTGGCAATGACAGTTTGTGAGGATTCATGTCAGTGAGGTGATTCACATAGTTTGCAAGTGTTACACATGGGTATGCATTGTGATGCATTGCAGGTCCAACCTGTATATTGTGACAGGATCATACATTATGTGTACATGTTGTAAATGGCTACATGGCAGATAGATCTGTACATTATGATGCCTGATAAATAATAACAGTCTCACCTGCAATGGGCTGCTTTCGCAGCGGAACGCCAGAGGTACCTAAATAGGAGTAACACAGCAGTATGAGCATTATCCACTCTTGTATGATGTTTACAGGGTGGAATGTGCATGTTAACACATACACCAGTACATTAGACTATACTATGGTGTATGCGCATGTGTGCATACACAGAGTAGCATACTATAGTATGCAGCATGTGTGTATACATGTCTTGCATATGATGTTACATTACATATTGTACAGTGACACATGCAACTATATGGAATATAGTTGTTATAGGTGCAGTACTGAGTTAGCAGGCAACTCCAGGCTCAGTGGTTGAGAGACACCCACCTCCACAATATCGGCTAAGGCTTGTGGATGTGGTTCTGCTGGTGTCCCCAGGTTGGCCAGTAGCTCCTCGGTACGTGTGAGTGGGGGCTGGGTTGGTGGTCCACCACCTGTTGCACCTTGTTCCCTGGCTATTGCATTTGCATGCTGTTTCGCCCATCTAATGAGGTCTGTACAGTGTCTGCGCACCTGCTGGTATGTGCGGTTGTGGCCACCCACATCATTATCCCTCCTACGAAGTTCCATCCACAGGGCATCCCGCTGCTGTGCATCCTGTGGCACATGGCTGAACAGGATATCATGATTGTCATGTAGGTATGGGATGAGGGCCTCATCCTCCAAGTGGGTAAAAAAGGGTAGCCTTGCACGCAGCATACCTGGAAGATATAATGACGGAGACAGGCCACAGTAACTCACAGAGACATACAGAGCTAAAGCTGAACATACATGTGTATTTCATTTATTACGATTAAATAGCTGTATTTGCAAATCTGCATGACACTGATATGTTTGTGTCACACACATGTGACACTCAATGGTGAGTAGATATTATCACCATATATGTGTGTGTCACCTGATTACATTGCTCATACTCCATGTGGATGCTGTCTTGATGTAGGCATGTCTGTTTGCCTGTACTGATGTTCCTACCTATCAGCACATGGCTGGATGTGTCCACATTAATGCAGTCGACCTTGATGCTGCATATATGTCACATGTAAAGACTTACACTGCCTTAACAGACATGACCTGTGACCCTGCAGATTTGCTCACATAAGGTTTTACATGTATGTGTTCTGCCATGTACATCTACATGGCACTGTACAGCAATTCAACATCCTGCCATGTATCACCTGTGTTGCACATGTGATACACATGGGACACTGGCTAGCCAGATGGTATTTGCAGGGATGGATATCAACTATAGCATGTACAGTCAAAGTCAACTAGTAGGCTATATGCCATGGGCCATTTATGAATCTAGGATGAAAGGTTACCTGGCTGTAGCCGACAGGCGGGTCTCTGGGGCCAGGTGGAGCAGTGCCACATTACTGATCCACAGGGTTAATGATACATTTACCATGCGGTCATCACACCATGTCTGAGAGGGGAGCGATGTTCAGCTTTGACGGACAGGAATGCATAGTATGGCAGGACTATGTAAAGTGTATGGGACAAGGATCTGTCCAGCATGTGGAAACTGGATGTCCATGAAGTATGTGTTTGAGATCAGGATGTGTACGTGTAGCATGTCCAACATCACTGGGTTGGACATGGATTTATTCAGGGGTATACATCATGCTACATAGTGGAGATGGGGAATGGGAAGGCTGGTGTAGGCCATCTGCACATGGTCAATACCCCTTAAAGGAAATATGTGATCTGATATGGGTCACTTGAGTGTTGTGTATGGCTGGACAATGATCTGTATATTCATGGATGGCACCCTGTCATTATTAGGGTTGCCACATATGGCTACCTGACAGGTGTGGTGACGTAGCCATCACAGGAAAGACAACTGCCCAGCTGCATCCCTTACACACAGTGTCCATTATGTTGACTGCTTGCCTAGGTGGTAGTTCATGGGTACAGGGTTCTTAACATAGGGGTGACAATGCAATATGTAGCTGTCAGACTGTGGCCATATGTCACACACACACACCTCACCCACAAAGCCCCTTCTGTATGTTGTCCACAACACTCTTAAGTCGGCTATTGCTCCTAGGTCATAGTCATTCGCATACTTCAATAAGCAGATGCCTTCCATTTGTCTGTGTGGTATGGACTACAATGAGGGGGTATACAATTAATTAACCCTGTCTTACTGTAGCTGGCACTGGTGTGATGAGCATGTATTATTCAGACACCTTCTGTAGTGTTGGTTCTGCCAGCAGTCCCATTGCAAAACACTCCTGTGACATAAGAATGTACATCTAGTATACCGACTGTAGGTGGAACACAGTATGGGTGATGATGTCCTATGACCTGGCAAGGTTATGATATGCAGTGTGAAATCAACCTTACTGTCATCTACATCTGTACTGCTGACATCAAATAATTTGATCAAGGTTCATGGCCTTTCAGACCAGACTCAGCAGGGTAGTAGTGCAGTACTTCCCATTATCAGTGGTGTCTCCCCCTTTGTGGGTTGTGATACCTGTTGGTGTGCACCATTCAGTGTGTACACAGCCTGACATGGAGCTATGTTTTACATGATATGTACGTGGAGAGCAACTTGTTTTGCCATATGTGTATGATACAACCTGTGATGTGGACAGGTCCCATGCAGCCTGAGTGCAGCTTGTACCTGCATAGTTGTGGGTACAGGGGCTCTGTGGTGTACATGGATATATGATTGTGTACCTGTTGGGGGGCAGTGTGTTTATGTTATCCAAGACCCTATCTGGATTGCTTATTCATGCTTAGCACTTGTTCAAAACTTGTAAGCACTACGTAAGCTAGTAATTACTATAGCACTCAATCTTCCTCATTACCTAGAGGTAAACAGGTTTTGTACATACTTTTCTCACTTGCTTAGAGTAAAATAGCTCTTGTACTCACTTTCCCCACTTATCTAGGGAAAATTAGTTTTATATTCAGGCATGTCCAAGGGTCAGCTTGCCAGTGTTCTCTCCTGTCTATCTGATGAATCTGGACATCTTGAGGCAATGTAGACATTGCCTCATGTACACAGACAACCCTCTGCGCCTACCACCCAACACCACAACCTGTGAGAGATGCACTTATCTAGCCAAACTGGAGGTAAAGCTCTCTCCAACCAAGCCTGACCCTGACAGTCATGTGGCGAAGGTAAACATTCGCACCACACCACACTCATCACATAGTCTCACTGAATCTACCCCATCATTAACTGAGAAAACTACTCATGTACCAACTCATTAGCTCAACGCTTTCTGGAATTCATAAACACCAATGCCCTGGATCAACTATCCACACACCCACCAGGGGCAACAATATCCTAGACCTAAGCATTACCAAAATGAGTGACTGGTGTTCCACACCTGAAGTCAACTCCTCGTTGGTCCAATCCGACCATGAGCTGAACACCGTTGATATCCACATCCCGCCCCCACCCCCCATTAAGGGAGCCACAGTATAATATGTCTACAAAGCCAACTTCATGCTTCTTAAGACAGATGTGGTGAACATCATGACAGCCATGCAGATGGACAATACTGTTACAACTGCTGAATCCTACACAAATGCACTCTATAAGCACTTACATGAGTGCATGGATCGTGCTATCACAAACAGAACCAAGACACTATACTCCTAATTAAGGAAGCCAATCTGGTGGTCCCCTGCCATAAACAAACTGTACAACAGGAGGAAGACACTGTTGCAAAAGAGAGTACAATCCCATGCGTGGAGGAGCTCCCTGGTCAGCCTCAGTAAGAAGGTCAGATCCCTTATAAGATCCTCCAAAGCTAGCTACGAAATCAAAACCACCACTAATTCCAACAACAAGCACAAAGCATTCTATAGCTATGTCAAATATCTCGATGTCAACACCCAGATCTGCTCTGAGTTACAGCACAAAGGCATGAACATTACAGAACCAACTGATATTGCCAACATCCTGGCAGATAGGTTCAGTGCTACCCTCGCCCCCTCTCACCCCCTAAAGGGCCCATATCTATACAGAAAGAGTGCAGAGTCCCTGTACTCACAACTACGCAGGTAAAAACTGCACACTCTAAAGCCAATATCACAGCATCCATGGGACCGGACAGCATCCCCAGGCTGCATTTTACACGAACTTCAGAGCGTACTGGCTCCCCACCTATGCACCATGTTCAATAATAGCCTCGCATCAGGCTTTGTGCTCTCTGAATGGCGCCCAGTAACAGTTATCCCACTCCACAAAGGTGGCGCCACAACGGACCATGGGACCTATTGCCCTATAGGCCTGACTAGCCTGGTCTGCAAGGCTATGGAGCACATCATCATGGATCTCAGTCACAGAGACATTGGGTACCTCCAAACCTTTGACCCCTCCCAGTTTGGCTTTGTTAAGGGCAGACCATGCCTCCTAAACTTGGTGGACTTCTTAGAGACAGTTACCAAGGCATTAGGTGAGGGTAAGGAGGTCCACACAGCCTACCTAGATCTCTCAAAGGCTTTCAACACCATTCCTCATTCTGGTATTATCGACATACCCATCCGCCTGAACATTAACCCCTATGTCATGTGATGGTTGGCAAAGTGGCTCACGGACAGAACCCACACAGTGGGAGTTGCATACCCTAGGTCCGACTGCATACCAGTTACAAGTGGCATCCCCCAGGGCTCAGTCCTAGGACCCCTCATGTTCGATATATAATTCTCTGACATACAGGCAAGCACAGGAGGGCTTTGGCTGAAAAGGTTTACAGACGACTGCAAACTAGGGGACATACTTGTTTCCCCAGCTGTTATAGACACCCACCGGAAGGGTCACACTGAGACGGATACCTGGTGTCAATATCATGGCCTCAAGCTGAATGCCAAAAAGTGCATAGTCATCCCCTTTGGATATAACTAATTACCCACAGACTACCACGTAGGTGCTAGTCCCCTACATACAGAATAGGTAATAAGGGATCTGGGAACCCCAGTAGATAGCAATCTCTCCTTCGATACCCATAATGACAAGGTGGTTAGAATATCCTTTTAAGTGGCCCCCCCTAATAGGTTCATAGATTAGTACTAGGCTAACTGCCCTTGCAAGCCATAGTAAGCCTAGCCAATTATCCCCTGTAAGATTCAAACCCTGTACCTTGTGTTTGTAAGGCAAACACCTTAACCATTAGGCCACCCTCCCAACCCCCTAATCTCTAATGGGTTCACATCCAGAACAAAGGAGGCCATTGTGCCTCTCTACTCATGACTTATTAGACCCATTAAAGGATACAACACCCTATTTGGGATATACCTTACAAGACAACTGCAACAGCTTGGAAGACCACAACAGTACCACACCAAGAGGATTACTGACCTCAAACAGATGACCTATGCAGCCCAACCTAAGAAACTCCAGCTGTACTCGGTTGCATACCGAATACTTACAGGTGATCTCTGCTTGACATACAAGGCCCATGTCCAACCCGGTATTGCTGGATATGCTCCACCTAAACAGAGGCCCCTGAGAGCCACATGCTCTAGGGATATACACCTAACCACAACGATGACTAGGACATGCTGGATGAATAGATTCCTGACCCGGAGACTCCCCATGCTTTGGAACATGATTCCAATGTACAACAGGCAGGGCCCCTCAGTAGCACTCTTCAAGGGAAACTTTGACGTGTGGATGGGAGACAGACATGTACCCCGGGGATCACTGCAGTGGCTCTGCTGGACAGAGGCACATGGAACTAATGGTTCTGCCATTCAGAGGCACAGGGAACTAACCTATGGGGGTAGCGAAAGCCAACACACTCTAGCTAGGCTTATAAATACCTTTGCACTTATTGCATGTGTTATGTGCATGGATAGTTAACTAGCTCTTCCATTTTACTTTGCTATCATGCTGATAAGCTGTCGGGTGACTACAAGTCATATGTATCCTGTTATTGTGTATTGTAAATGCCAATAGACATAACTAATGTTTGTCTAACATAACAGTAATGCTATGTAACTTGAAATACATATCTGCCTACAATACTATACATTACACAGTTATTGGCACAATATCCCATAATGCAAATCATAATTGCACAGTGGGCCAACCTTCAACGTTATTCTCAGTAATACACCCATACATATGGCTACTGTTACAATATATCAACATATACTGTCCCCTGTTATAGCACATACTTGTTGAACCAGCCCTGCCACTGACAGCGGCTGATGAGGACTATTTGTGTTCGAAGCCCTTATATAACATCCCTTGTGGTGTATGCGGTGTTTGCCTTGTGACCTACAGCAGTACACACATAAATGTTACAAGCATTACTATGCTCAACAATACATCACTACGAGATAACTGTTTCCACTATATGGACTGCGAGCACTTTAATTATTACCGAACAGGTACTAAATACACAGACATACTGAGTGTTCTACATACCTTATTAGTAACCCGAGGTGTCGTTGACTGTTGATTCAGTCCTTTTTAATTTGTGTTTCAATCTTCTTTATAATGTTCTGCTGGTATATACGGATGATTTGAATGTGTGATAAGCCATCCCTTTCTAGTTAAATATCGGTAACATGTGCTATCCTGACCACCAATTGGTGTTCCAAAGTAGTTAATTAGATGCACATCAACTGTGCAGCTACTCCATTAGCCGATACCATGGCAACAGTGGTATATAACTGAGTACTCCTTTTGGGCGTTGTCCGTTTACCTTACTTTCAAGAAGACAGCCTGGATGTGTTGTTTGTGATGTATTTCAACAGCTATATGGAGACAGACAGAGATATATTAGCTTCATGACTCCCGTTGATTGTGTGTAATGGCTAGACAATGTTGTTCTACATGTGAGTACAGCTGTTATATTTCAGAACATTGCTACTTATGCAGGATTTGTTTGTACCTGATACTTCTGCAGATGTTTCAGTATGGCAAGGATGTTAGGGCACCTCAAGGCTGTATGGCTATGCATGGACTGTTATGTGGTTTACAGTGTGCTCACCAGACATCCTTGATTTGGTGTACATGTGTATCATACTGTGCCGTTAATCAGTAATTGGTAACGCTTCCCGGTGTACACACAACCCTCTGAAATGGGATTAGTGCAAACAAACCCTGTAACATCAGCAGCTGTTCCATTGTATCTTCTTCTTCTTCTTTTGGCTGCTACCATCAGGGGTCGCCACAGCAGATCAACTGTTTCCATTTCTTCCTGTCCTCTGCATCTTGCTCTGTCACACCAACCACCTGCATGTCCTCTATCACCACATCCATAAACCTTATCTTAGGCCTTCCTCTTTTCCCGTTACCTGGCAGCTTCATCCTTAGCATCTTTTTCCCAATATACTCTGCATCCCTCCTCAGCACATGTCCAAACCAACGTAATCTTGCCTCTCTGGCTTTGTCTTCAAACCTTCCATCCTGGGCTGACCCTCTAATATACTTATTCCTAATGCTGTCCATCCTCGTCACACCCACTGCAAATCTCAACAACTTCAACTCTGCCACGTCAAGCTCTGACTCCTGCCTTTTTGTCAATGCCACTGTCTCCAACCCATATAACATAGCTGGTCTCACTACCCTCTTGTAGACCTTCCCTTTCACCCTTACTGGTACTCACCTGTCACAAATCACTCCTGACACTCTTCTCCACCCACTCCATCCTGCCTGTACTCTCTTCTTCACCTCTCTTCCACACTCACCATTACTCTGAACTGTTGATCCCAACTATTTAAACTCATCCACCTTCACCACCTCTACTCTGCATCCTCACCATTCCTCTGTCCTCCCTCTCATTTACACACACATATATTCTGTCTTAGTCCTGCTGACCTTCATTCCTCTTCTCTCTAGAGCATATCTCCACCTCTCCAGGGTCTCCTCCACCTGTTCCCTACTCTTACTACAGATCATAATGTCATCTGCAAACATCATAGTCCACGGGGACTCCTGTCTGATCTCGTCTGTCGACTTGTCCATCACCATTACAAATAAGAAAGGGCTCAGAGCTGAACCTTGATGTAATCCCACCTCCATTTTAAATGCATCTGTCACACCCACCGCAGACCTCACCGCTGTCACACTACCCATTCCATGTCCCATTACCCATGTTCCTTTGTATAACAGCAACTATTTCACATAGGGCCATATTAGTGTGTCTCTGACAAGGTATGTTGAGGCTTCTGCAGATGTCGTTCAGTGAGTGAATGATTTGTGATGTTATTACAGTTTGTATTGTAATTTGTTTGGGTGTGGGGGTGATGTTGGTGGGTGTGCATAGCAGATGCAGGTGTGTAGGAACTGCTTTTATACATAATCGATATGTGTGTGAGGGTTCCTTCCCTATTTGAACACCTATCATTTAGTGGACTAATACTATGGTAATTGCAGGCTGATTCATTAAGGCACTGTTAAGTGGTTCCTGTATAGCATGCAGGTGATGTTAGTCCTTGAATCCTTTCGGCAATACATCGGAATGTAACAAAGTGTTGCTACATGAAAGCTGTGTATTTCTGTCATAGGTATTTGCAGTCACTGTGGTTGTGTTGGTGACCGACCCTCTTTGGCTAGGGTTGCCACCTTTTCATATGGCCATAGTGGGACCTTTTCGGGACACACATCAGATTTGACAGGCCGACACAAACCCGCGGTCAGTACAAGGGATAGAACTTTCCTTTCTTACCTAATATAAGCTTATTCTTGTAGCAGTTTAGTTGCATATCCTGTTTCTTGTAACATGTAGGTATTTTAGATACAGAAAGAACTATTGTATGCAACTACTACATTACATGTGGGACATAATTATGTCCTACAATCTCAGGACATTTGCCACGTTTAATATAGCTGGTCAGGACACAACCGCCCAAAGAGGGACTGTCCCTTGCAAAGTGGGACATATGGTAACCCTATCATTGGCTCATGTCTATAGCACATATTTGTAATAGTGTATAGGCATATACTCTACATATCCTTTGTTCATAAAGGTTGGTCGTGGCGGAATGTGTGATTGCTATGGTCCATGTTATACTCATATATGAACACTTCAACCGCTGTATACGGGATACCTATGGAATCCTGAAACCACACAGTTCCAACACCCACAGTACCGGGCCCAGACTCCCATACCCCACATTACCGACAGCGACAGTAACTCGCAAAAGTAACACGAACATGGAACACACACACGCACACACAGACACACTGCTACCCACCACATCCAAACAAACCATCCTACACTACGTATTGGCAGGTGGGCAAGCCCCCCTACACCCCCCATGTGGGTGTCTGTGCCCCACACCCCCTACTTCAATATTCTATGTCCTAGATCGCGCAAACAGACGCACAAAGCTAACCCACACCCACACATTACAGTCCCCCAGGAACACACTCCACACTCAGAGCACACACTTACACACACTACAGCCCTCAGAAACATACTAACACACAGTAGCCTACCGCAACAGCAACACCAGAAGCACTAACTAAATGTCCCTTAACATCGTGATTTTAAACCTTGCGCATCTGGTGTTTCGGTACTGTGTCCTTTCGGACTTTAAACCTCGTGATTACACGCGTCAGTATGTCAAGCAGTCGGTATGTGGTAGGTATCCCATTTATATGTACCTCCATGGTTATGTAGATGTTGTTAACCTATCTATATATCTACATATATATGTATATCCCCATATATCGACATATATCTCTCACTCTTCCTCTGTCTCTCTCTCTCTATATATATATATATATATATATATATATATATATATATATATATATATATATATATATATATATATATATATATATATATATATATATATATATATATATATGTTGATGTATATACGTCTTTTCAGGCTTGTTAGTTGTTGCTGAAGCACCTACCAAGGGGAGAAAACGCTGAGAGGAGAAAGGAGCCACTTTTGAGATTTTAAGTATTTTCTTCTGCTTTTTTGTTAAGAATTACTGCTTTGCTGCCTACTTTTTGGCGTTTTCCAGCTTGCTAAAGTTTATATCTGTATTGGAAACCGTATTTAGAACACATCTAGAGCCTGTTTACTGCATTTCCTGTATTGCACTTAATTTAAAATCGTTTTTTTCTCTTAAAACTGCATTTTACCTGACTTTGGCCTAGCACTCAAGTGTGGGGTCATTTATTGCACTGTTGTGATTATTTTGCTACTTGTGTATCTCTGCTACCTTTAAACTAAAACAAAAAAGAAAAAAAAAATCTTGCTTTTTTCCCAATTTCTGAAATTTAAGAAAGTTCAGTTACAGATTTGCTGTTCTGAACTGTTTGTAAGTTTCCTGGAGGCCAGTGCTTGCTTGGACTAAAGGGAAGTCTCTGTGTTCACCAGTGGCAGTGGTTAGCACTGAACAGCCTGCCTGTCCCTGTAGGAGTGGTTACTGCCTAGAAGCTGTAGTTTCATTGGCCATTTTGGGTCAATTCTAAACTCCTTGATCTCTATCTCTTAAAACCCTGCAACCCTCTTTTAGCGCGGTCTTGCGCACAGAGCAGTGTCTGGCAGCGCCGCTTAAACAAGATTAAACTATTCCCGGCTCCACAAAGTCTACTCTTCACTTTTTCCCTTAGAACTGCTCTAAATCTCAAATTAAGCACTCTATTCTCATTCTAAAGCCCTGCACTTGCTCGTATAAGTAATCTCATAGATAAACACAAACTAAAGCACTACATCCTCTTATACTCCTTCAAAGCACTTGCTCCCTATTGGTTCTTTCTGATCAGTCAATAAGTAGTTCCCTATATTATTCAGGCATGTCCAAAGGTCCGTTTCGAGTTTACTCTCCAGTCCAGCTGGTGAATCTGGGAATCTTGAGGCAATGTTACAACTGCCTTATGTATACAGACCACCCTCTCCTCCTCCCAACAAGCTCAGATATATGTGAGAGATGCAACTATATAGCCAAACTGGAGGCTAAGCTCTTTCAACCCAGTACTGGCACAGCCTGTCAGGAGGAGAAGGTAACCACACACACCACAAATCCAGTCTCACATAGACCTATCGCATCAGCAAACCAAACACATAAACACACAAAAACATATTCGGAGGCTCTAAATAAAAATCTGCCTAAGCAGCAGAGACCTCCAAAGCAGACATCCAAGCAACACCTACCACGAAACAATATCCACGTAGCACATAACTTAGAAGGTCAGTGTGCCACACAGTCACAGCCCTTAAGGCTAAACAACACACCTAATATACTTGCAATAGGTGACTCTGTTGTCAGACACACTGACGTCCCACTCACCAGGCTGAACAAGGAGAAGGTCACTGTAAGCTGCCTGTCAGGTGCCAGGATACGCCACATAACACAAGCACTCGGGGTCACTCCAAAGCAAGTACAAGTATGACTCCGTCATTGTCCATGCTGGTGTGAATGACCTGAGACGTACCTCCCTGGACTACATGACAAAAGATGTACAGGAGCTCTTTGATCATGTAGCCCTGGCCGGTATGACCCTGACCTTGAGTAGCATCTTACCCTCACCAAGAATGATGCCACAGTATAAAGACAAAATGATCAATTTTAACAATTGGCTAAAGTATTGGTGTCATTCAAAGGGGATCCAGAGTCTGTCAGCCTAGGATGACATGCTCGACAAGCCACGTTGCTTCGCTAGGGACAGCTTGCACCTGTCACCCCTGGGTTTTCGAATACTGGCTAAGGCTCTTGCCTCCCCCATAGTGCCATTTTTAGGCAAGGCTCAAAAGACAAACCCACCCCCATAGACAACACAAAGAAAAAAAAACTAAGGGTAATGCTGCTCAATGCCAGAAGTCTAAACCTCAAGATGCACGCACTCGAGACTCTCCTCAGTATGGAGAATATCGATATCTGTGCAGTAACATAAACCTGGTTCAAGGCTCCCGAGAGCACCCCAGCACTACCAGGCTATACTTCATACCATGCTTTCCGGCCCCAAAACTCAGACCGAACCACAAAAGGAGGGGGAGTATCCATATTTATCAAAGATACCCACACCTCCAGGCTAGTGGCACTGCATGAAGCTTCGGAGACCATCCATGTGCAACTAACAGTGGGTAAAACTGTCTTTCAGTTTGTAGCCTGCTACAGACCACCCTCCCAAATAAGGAACCTCACTCGGCTTTCCTGAGAACACTGGAGAATATGAAGGTCTCTCCAAACGCTATTATATTGGGTGACTTCAACTACCCAAACATCGATTGGGAAAACTAATTAAGCCCAAACACCCTCGCCCAACGGTTCCTAGAATTTATAAACTCAAATGCTATGGAACAACTGGTCACCAATCCCACAAGAGGGGAAAAAATACTGGATCTGGTCATCACCAACATGGGGTCTTTATGTTCCACACCAGAGGTATACCCCTCATTGGTAAGATCAGACCATAAACAAATCTCACTGGACATCCATATTCCGTCCACATCCCTAGCCAAGGAAACCATGGTGAAGAACTTCTCAAAAGCAAACTTCACACTTCTCAAAACTGAGGTGGAATCCTTCAAAGCCCCCAGGCCAGTGGACAATACGGCCCAAAATGCAGAATCCTTTACAAAGCATTCTATGGACACCTACAGGAATGCATGGAGCATGCTATCACATATGGTGTTGAACATACCAACATCCTGGCAGAAAGGTTCAGTGCAAACTTCTCCCCCCCAAAAGAGCAAATATCTATCCCAACAGAGTGTAGCCTTCCTGAGATCACAGATGCACAGGTGAGAGCTGCCCTCTCCAAAGCTAAAAACACAGCATCAATGGGACCAGACAGTGTCCTAGGCTGCGTCTTACATGAGCTCCAAGAAGAACTAAACCCTCATATAAATTCACTGTTCAATCTCAGCCTTACTACAGGATATGTTCCCAAGGAATGGCGTACAGCAACAGTGGTCCCACTCCACAAAGGTGGTGCCACAACAGACCCCGGAAACTATCGCCCTGTAAGCCTGACTAGCCTGGTCTGCAAAGCTATGGAACGTATCATCATGGAAATCATAAACAAAGACATTGGGAACCTCCAGACACTGGATCCTACCCAATTCGGCTTTGTTAAGGGCAGATCTTGCCTCTTTAACCTGGTCGACTTCTTTGAAACAGTTACCAAAGCCATAGATGAAGGGAAGGTAGTCCACACAGCCTACCTGGACCTCGCAAAGGCCTTTGACACAATACCCCACTCGGGCATCATAAATAAGCTCACCAGCTTAAATATCAACCCCTGTGTCACAAGATGGGTTGCAAACTGGCTCAGGGATATAACCCACATGGTCAGAATAGCAGGTGCCATGTCAGACTCTAAACCAGTTACAAGTGGTGTCCCACAAGGCTCAGTCCTGGGACCTCTCTTGTTCGGTATATATTTCTCCGAGATACAGGCTAACACGGGTGGACTATGGCTTACCAAGTTCGCAGATGACTTCAAACTGGGTGCTATAATCGACTCTCTGACTGACACAAGCATCCACCAAAAAGGTCTCACAGAGACAGATAACTGGTGCCAGAGCCATGGCCTAAAGCTAAATGCCAAAAAGTGTATAGTCATCCCCTTTGGAAAAAACAAAGTGCCCACAAATTACCACATAGGTGGTAATCCATTAAGTACGGAAGAAGTAGTTAGGGACTTGGGGACCCAAGTAGATAGCAATCTCTCCTTTGACAATCACGTTGACAAAGTGGTTAGAAGGACCTTCTATATAGCCCATGTTAACATGAAAGGGTTCACATCTAGATCAAGAGAGGTCTTTGTGCCCCTCTACTCATCACTTATCAGGCCCATAATTGAGTACAGTGCCCCATTTGGGATGTACCTTACCCGACACCTTCAGCACCTGGAAAGACCCCAAAAGTATCTCACAAAGAGGATCAAGGGGCTCAAACAGATGCCCTATGCAGTTCAGCTAAAGAAACTCCATCTCCTACTCAGTTGCATACCGCCTACTCAGAGGCGATCTGCGTCTGACGTATAAAGCCATGTCCAACCCAGAATTAATGGACATGCTTCACCTCAGGAAATCTAAATCCCTTAGAGCTACACGCTCCAAGGACCTGAACCTCAGCACAGAAATAAATAGGACATGCTGGAGGGACAGATTCATATCCCAGAGCTCCCCTTACTCTGGAACAAAATCCCAATCCATGTCAGGCAGAGCCTCTCACTGACCCTCTTCAAGAGAAATCTTAACGAATGGATGGAAGATCGTAAGTTTACCCCTGGGATCTCTTCTGTGTCGCTGCTTGACAGAGATACAGTAAACAAACCTTAAAAGGGCTACCTTCTGTGACCTACTATACAGAGGCACAGTCAACTAATCTAAAAGGGTGGCGAAAGCCAAACATACAGATAGCCTAGTATCAACCTATATATCTTTATATATGTATATGTATATATATATATATATATATATATATATATATATATATATATATATGTATATATATATATATATATATATATACATATAAAACATACACCTTTCATTGGGTACATGCCGGTTTGTCCTATTTCCACACATTCCTACCTTTTGTGTTTTATCCTCTCAGTAAACACAACTGCCTTTGGTACATCTCAGGTAGCTTAGTGGTATGTTATTGTGAAGATTGTGTACATGGTTGCGTGTTCTAATCCTGGCAGTGGTATTTTACCTCTCAGAGCAGGCACTGGTAGTGCAAGGGTGATTAACACACATTTCAGCAGTTGGGTGTTCAACATATTTATTATTCTGTGGAATACTACCTATATATGCAGCTGTGTTTAAGGTATACTATGTAACATGTAAACATCTGAGAAGATTCCTGTCATGGATACTCCCCATTATTTGGAACTACATCCCTGATTACATTATACAAAACCCCTCACTAACACTCCAGGGAATCCTTGAAGAGTGGGTGGGGAACAGTGGATACACCCCCCGGGATCCCACAAATGGCTCTGCTCCATAGGGGGACAGTTAGTTAATCAATGGGGTGGCGACAGCAGACACTTTTTGCCTATGCTTATGAGTGGGCTCTGGCAGTTAGGCATGTACCTACCTATGTATCTATGAACTTATACATACAGTATGGACACATGCTGATAGCTTAATTTACTGTTCAGGTATTGACTTACCTTGTGCTAATGGCAGTTGTGTGTACAATAGTTGAGGGCTACCTATGTAGGATGCACACAGTAGATCAACTGTACTTGACATTTTACAGGTGGTCGTGTGTGTGTGTGCCATCCATGTTTGCTGTGTGTGCAGGTGGAGAAGGGTGTCAGTCTATGAGTGCCTACACTGTCAGTGTGTGTGCTATACATTCCCTCTTTGCCAAGGCATGGGCATACTGGGCATGTCTCCGTCTGCCTACTGGGGCTGGCACAGGGTGTTCGTGGTCTGAGTCCCTCTGTGCCTGAGGGGCCCTTGGCAATGGTGGTGGGCTGTGAGGGCCTTCACCATTCTGTCCCTGCTGCAGCTGTTTCCGCAGGATCATATTGTGTAGCATGGCACATACTATGAAGATGTGGGCACACGTGCATGGAGAGTACTGCAAGGTTCCACCAGATATGTCCAAGCACGGAACCGTGATTTCAGCATTCGAAACATGCGCTCTATGATGATTCTGGTTTCTGCGTGTGCCTCATTATGGCATTCTTGCATGGCTGTGTGTGCATTTCTGATGGGAGTCATCATCCACTGTTCCAGTGCATAGCCAGCATCCCCCACCAGGTGGCCATATGGGATGTCCCCCCTGTCAAATACCTGATACAGCTGTGATGCATGCCAGATGTGGGAGTCATGATAGCTTTCAGGGCTGCCAGCACACACATCCATGATAATGCCCTGGGCATTGCACATGACCTGGCAGTTGATGGAGGTGTATCCCTTGCGGTTTATGTAGCGCCTACCCTGCTCACCGGGTGGTGACTTGATTTGTATGTGCGTGCAGTCTATTGCACCCAGTACCTCCGGGTAGTCTGCCACACAATGGAAGAGACGCATATTGCTGGCCAAGTCCTCCTTCATTTGGGGGAAGTATATGTGCTTATTGGCATGTGGTAACATGGCATTCAGGAACTGGTGGAGTACCCTGGATGCTGATGCCTGTGAGATCCCCATAATATCCCCAGTTGGCCTTTAGAAGGTACCTGTGGCTAGTATTCTCAAGCTTACACATACCTTCGTGTCCACTGGGATGGGTTCCCCTCTGTTACTTCTGGCTCTGAGGCGTGGCCAGCACAGCTCAACAAGTTGCTGTATGGTGTCCCTGTCCACCCTGTAACGCTCTACTATCTCTAGATCATGTAGCCCCTTGTAGGTTACCCTGGGTCTGAACACTCTTCTCCTCCTCTGGTGCTTGAGATGGTTGTCAGCATCATCCTCCACACCACCATCAGTCTCCAACACATGCTGGTGAATCAAAGCTATGGCAGCCCCTAACATGTACATATTAAATGTTCCCCGTCTGTATACACCAATGGTGCAGAGTGTCTGGGAATACACAAGCGTGTGTGTGGGGCTTTCACACCTTATACTATTGTGCAATGGGTGATGCTGGTGTAATTGGGTGTGTATGTGCAATTCCAGCTGTGGGGTATCTTAACTATTGGTTTTACAGCAGGTACTGCTATTGTGGGCCCTTTGGTGTTGACTTACGCTTGGCTGCCGTGATTCATCTATTGCCCTTTACTTCACTTTTCAACCCGATTCCCCTCCCATTGTCAGGCATGCATCCAGCTGCCGGCTTTCTTGTTTTGTACTTTCACAACCTAGGATTG
This sequence comes from Protopterus annectens, assembly GCF_019279795.1. Lineage (NCBI taxonomy): Eukaryota > Metazoa > Chordata > Ceratodontiformes > Protopteridae > Protopterus > Protopterus annectens. Next base: position 169,143,049 of record NC_056730.1, on the reverse strand, counting down.
TGTTGGGAAATGTGTTATGTAGCTGATCTACTGCAAGTTTGCTTTGTTCTGCTGTGACAGTTCTCTTTCTTTGCTGTACGGCACCTCCTCTTTCCTTTTCTGCAGGTTGCTGCTAGCAGCCTTGTTAGCTGTTGTCAGTGGCCCACTGTGAGTTCCTAGGTGTTAATTACTCATTTGTACTCCAATTACCATGCTGCAGCATTTCCTTATTGTCTTCCCATATCCTTCCTGTTTCAGCTGTGGTGCACGCCGCGCACAGCCGTTTACTGGGTATTGAGCGCGTTTTCATCCACGTTCACATGCACTTTCGGTTACCTTGTGTGCTCTCAGCTAAGCAAAGCTATGGCTGCTTCCACACCCCTGTCCTGCAGCTTTGCTTAGCAACAGGCAACCTGGATTAGCAATGATCCAATGTGCTTACAGCTGCGGTGGCACACCCCTCTCTTGATGTCATGTTTACCTCCAGGCCACTCCTCGGTGTTGTACCGCTACGCCGTGTAGTACATCCTTACGATGGCTGGGTGTTTGCGATTCAGTATTACTTGACTCATTTGCATGGCATTGACTACTAATTCCTAGTTACCACGCAGAACACTGTCACAGACCCTTAGCAACCCTTGCGCCATGGTTGTGGTGTAGCATGTGTGCCATTGACTATTATGGGGAATTCATGAATTGTGTTACATTGCAGTTTTATGACATCTAAATATATTTTCCTTGTGATCCCATTTGCACACCGATGCACTGCAGTTTTACTTTGCGTTAGTGTGGTCATGACATTAAATGTTATTTTTTCTGTGTTGTGCATGTTTTTTTATGCCACTGGCTATATATATATATATATATATATATATATAGCCATTGGCATATATTAACATTATAATACGTAAGTTTGGTCTGCTTTCATGGCTCCGATTTTATGTTTGAAAAAATGTAAACCTTTTTTTGGTTTACATTTCTTCATGCTTACGCTACGCCTGCACCACTTCATGAATCGCTATATACCTTCATTTACATGCTACACTGCTGTGCATGGGGTAATTACCATACATGCGCTGGGAGCTGCGCAGCTCTGGCGTACGCTGGTAGTGCATGTGGAAACAGCTCGTACCTGAATTGCTCAGCGGCCATATTTGGTGCTAGATCGCCGATGCTACTCCGGTGCCTGGCGCAAGCTTCATGAATCCCGGGGACTGTGTAATTGTTTTCAAAAGTAGGTTTCCTGAAAAAATGGAAGAAAAGGAACATGAACTTGCATCCATTTTTATAGTTAAGTCAGTAAAATTGATCAACTAGAAATTAAATGATAAATTTATTAAATGTTGATGACCCCCCCCCCCAACCAGGTCTTAATGAAATTTCAATATGAAGTGTTTTTTTTTTCAAAGCAAAGACTATTTTAATGAAGAAATGTATATACATTGATATGTTTATTCATTTTAACTTTTTTGTAATTTTACTTTAAATTGATTCTTTGAGCACTTGTTAATTGTGAAGTCACATGATATTTTTCGTATACTTATACTTTGTTGATATGTTTCGTAAGTCAGTCCTGAAGAAGTCCTAGTATGTGACAGAAGTACTAAACTGAGTCTATTTTGTTGCCTGTTTCCTTAGTTTCAATACTTTTTTTTTCATTTCATCCAGTCGGTCTGTTGATGAACCATGTTAACAATGAGTATTTTTCTCTTAATTTGTCTTGGTCATTAATGAAAAGTTATATCTTTGTATTGAAAGTACAGCTTTTTCATGCACATCACATTTGACTGTTGAAGTCACTGACATCATAAGTCACAGCCCATAAATGAACTTGCTGCTAATTTGTCAAGACTCTGAAGGTGTAAATGTCAAGAATTTCCATGATCCCTTTTCCCCTGACCCTTATTCTGTCAAACTGTCCTCCCACCTGACCCCCATTTGACTGGTTCACTCTGTTAGTGGGAGAATGACCTTCAGCCGATCCATTCCCTCTGATGAGAGCTGGGAACCTGTAGCAATACTGTCATCAGAGGTGGAGTCCAGACATTTCTTTATGAAGTCCTATCATCTCTGCTGTCTGAGTACTGCTACATGTTTGCATCTAAGAACTCATGTGTTTCTGCATATTGTCTCTTGGCTGTGACACTAAGTACCGTTAATGTTGGTGCAGGATATGTTTCTCCCCTCCTGGATGAACTGCAGCACCCTTTCCCCCTGAGGTGGGTAAGATGGCAGTAGTCATTCCTTTCTCACCTCCCCCATGCCAGTCCCTACTAGCATTTGAGTGGCTAGTTGACATCTGGTTATATGGGAGAAAGTCAGAACTTTATCCCTGTAATCCATAGAGCTTGCTCACTCTCTTTTTAGTTTAATAAGTGCAAATGTATATCTATGTGTACACTTATTTATTTGACATTTATTAACTGGGTTAGAACTGAGCCGACAGGCCTGTTTTCAGTGGAAACCCGAGGAGAAAATCTTCAGTTTACAGAGTAAAAAAATTATTTTCAGAACAGTGAATAAACAAGCAGTACAAGGTTGTCATGTGTTGAGACACTATGTGCGTAAGATTATATCTAGATAATATCATAAGTTATTTAAAAGGAAGAAGATAAACAAAGAATAGCAATGTTGATGTGAAATGCTCAAACCACACAGTACATAAGTTATAAGTTGATTGCTATAAGTGGATTACGTAGTAATTGAGTTATTTACAAGAGAGTATAGAAAACAAAGAATACAAATGCAGATATATAGTGTTGAAATGGTAAACACTTTAACAATGGATTGCTCTATGTGAGAAAGCATAGTTAGTATAAACATAACCTTTACATGGACATGTTACTGAAAGGAAGTTGAATACATATTTTATAACCCTGTATTTATCATTAATTTGGTTCTTTGCAGCATTCTTTTTTTTTTTTTCCTGACAGTAGAATTGCATCCTTAATTTTGATTTCTGCCCAACTAGAACATAAGTAGTGATGGTAAAGGTTCATAGCAGCCTGAAGATGTGTTATGCAATTCACATGGAAAGGCAAACAGACATATTTACAGGCTATGATGTTTATAGAATTGTAATTTCCAGACAAAGCTGACTGAACCCCCTACCTTCTCTGGAACTTTGTCACAAACTACAGTGTCTGTGAGAAGACATTACAGTGCTAAATGTTGTGCAGTATTATAATATGCTGAACAAAGTGTAACTATTTCATTTTCATTGTTTTCAGAACTCAGTACTGAGGCCTCTTGTTGCATATCCTGGGGATGGAAATGTGAAAACCACAGTGCTTGTCGATGGTGTACAGCTTCACTCTATTCTGAATGACACTAGTATGCAGCCTCAAGAGGCAAGGCCATTGTTCTTGTTGAATGGCCTTATTGACCTGGTGTTCACAACAGGAGAGCTGGCAAGTAGCAATGGACTGGGAAGGCGAAATAATAGTAAAGCAAATCCAGGAAGTAACAGGCCTTTGGACAACATAAGAGTTGATGCAGTAAAAGGTGAGTTTCCACGATCATAAACATGAGTGTAAAATACGTCATTTAGTCACAGAAAAGGTGAATAACAAGAAAGATATTACTGTAAAACTGAAACAGAATTAGAGCTATCTGCTAGGATCTTGTTGTTTAACTGAGGGAGAGAATCAAGATCACTGATGAGGCTAGCGGAATTATCATTACCGAATAACGGCTATGTTTGCTACCTGTTGAATAGGGGTTTTGAGGTGTGTGCCAGGTAGAGTAGGCTGATGCCTGATAATTGAGAAATGTACAGCCACACGTATAACGGCTAGAACCATAGTAACATTAATAAGAATGTTAGGAATTGCTGGACTATCATCGTTTATTCATTTACATGGATCCTTCTTCAGGTGGAAGTAAGCTAATGACTGGAGATGGCACTGTTACAAAGAACATGTTGGTATCTATGCATCCATTTTCTTTATCTGTTTTTTTTTTTTTTTTTTTTTTTTTTTTGAATGGCACCATGGTAAGTAAGCTGTATGGGAAGATTAAACTTCCCTGTATCTACTAACAGTCTCTGGCTAATCCTGCAGAATCCCAAGTTGTATCAGGCAGGCTGATAGATTGAGAATCTCACCAGCATGTCCTTATAGGTTCATAAGTTCATAGATGTTTACTAGGCTAACGACCACAGGGGCCTTTTTAAGCCCAGCCATGCATCCTAAATCTCTGCCAAGTTCTGGTACACTTGATAAGTATAAGCAGGTGTTTGAGAGATTAAATATATACAAGCAGGGGCCTAGGAGATGGACCATTTACAGGCTGCCTGTGTCCATTAAAGACACAGGTGCCAGTCTAGGGATGAATTTCCTTTTCCCCGTATAGTTGTGCAAGTTATACTTGAATTGGGTTAGGGAGGAACTCTGCATCTCATAGATGGAGAGCCTGTACCAGAAAAGGAGTACTTTGTGGAATGCATACCTGTCTCTCCAGCATGTCCTATTTATATTACAGATGATGTTTAAGTATTTAGAACAGGTAATTCTGGTGCTGTTTGTTTTGCCGATATGCAGGAGGTCCATCAGAGTGAGGTCTGACAATGTTTTATATGCCAGGCATAGATCTCCGCTCAACAGCCTGTAGGAGGTAGAATACAAGGATATGGCCCTGAGACAGTCTACATAGGACATGTTACTTACTCCATGCAGATGTTCCAGTTGTTGGATATGTCTGATTAGGTACATACCAAAGGGAGCATTGTACTCAATGAAAGGTCTGATGAATGCCAAATACAGTGGAACAATGACTTTCTTGGACCTAGATGCCATACCTTTGTTTATTAGTTGTGCAACATAGAATGATTTCTTCACTACTGTAGAAGTGTGATGATCAAAAGCTAGATTACTGTCTATGTGTGTCCCCAAGTACCTGACTACTGGTCAACTCTTAGGGATATGTTGTCAATATGATAGTAAACAGGGGTTGTTGACTTCATGAAGGATACTGTTATGCATTTCTTCGCATCCAGTGTTAGTCCATGGCTGTGGCATCATTTGTTGGTCTGTGTTAGCCCTTCCTGGAGACCATTTGTGTCAGTGTGAGATTCAATGATAGCTCCTAATTTGCAGTCTTCTGCAAATTTAGTCAGCCAGTGGCCATTGACATTGGCCTTGACTTCAGAGAAGTAAATGCCAAAAAGGAGCAGTCCCAGGACCGATCCTTGATGGCCTCCACTTGTAACTGGCCTCTTTGTAGAGGTGGACTCCCCAGTTCTAACTTCCTGGGTCCTATCTTTCAGCCAGCTGGCTATCCAACGGGTGGCATAAAGTTTTGTACCTAACCCCTTGAGTTTGTCAACAATGCCCAAGTGGGGTATTATGTCAAATGCCTTATCCAGGTCAAGGTAGGCAGTGTGAACCATTTTGCCCTCATCCATTGCATTGGTGACCCTCTCAAAGAAGTCCACCAGATTGAGTAGACATGACTTGCCCTTGACAAAACCAAATTGGGTTGGGTCCAGTGTTTGGAGGTTTCCTATTTCATTATTGATCATTTCTGTGATAACTGTTTCCATGGCTTTGCATATGAAATGAGTAAGACTTATGGGTATGTAGATGGCCCACCTTTGTGCAGTGGGGTGACTTTTGCTGTTCTGTATTCTTGAGGCATGAAGCCTGTTTGGGGGCTAGAGTTAAATAGCAATTCCAGAGGACCTGATAGGTCATATTTCATGCTGTTTAGAAACCTGGAATATTGCCTGGGCTCATTGATGCTTTGTTCTTGATCATAGAGAGAGCATCAAGGACCTGTTCCATAGTGATAGCAGGGGGAGTTATATTTAATGGTATTTCCTGAGGAAAGGTTGAGGGAGAGAGAGGGGTATGTCTTTTGGCTCAGTAGAGGTGACTTTTGTCCTGCTGGGTGCTGCACCTCCTAATTTTTGCCATGATTTTCTTCCTCCTGTTATACAGCGTATTAATGTTGGGATTCCACCTGATTGGCTTGTCTTTTGAATTAATTCTGTACTTCTTCCTGGTGGGTACAACTGCCTTTCTGCAGCTATTAACATGCTTGTATAGGGTTTCTCTGAACAGTTCCTCATAGGCAGCAGTGTTCTCAGGGTTTATGAGGGATTGAAATTTTGCTAGGTTATCATTTAATAGTAGGAAGTTAGCCTTACAGTAGTTTCTAAATATTCCAAGGTTATCTGGGGTTCCAGGTTTTATTTTTACTTCAAAGGAGACCATTTTGTGGTCTGACCATACCAGAAAAGACATTACACTAGGGGGGTGTGCAGCACTCTCCCATATTAGTGAGGACCAGATCCAGTATGGTTGCACCCCTGGTTGGTGTATTGAGAGTCTGGTCCAGGGAGTTTGTGTTTACAAAATACAGGAATCTCTGTGCCTGTACATTTGGTGTCATATATAATTCCCAGTTAATAGTGGGGTAATTAAAGTCACTCATGAATATGGTAGTGGGTTGGATGCTGAGTGTTTCCAGTAAGTTTAAATACATGGTATGGATTTTCTGTGTCATATACCGTAACAAGAAATTCCTTACCGCTGAAGCCAAGATTACTCTCTCTTACCTACCTTCTACCCAGTCTAATGTACAATTCTCAAATTCTCACAAATCTTAACTCAACACTCCTGACCAAACCCAAATCTACCTACAACAAGGTTGTTAGATTTGCTGCCCAACAAACCTACAAATCCCATCACTGTCTCTCTCTAAAACACCTAAACTGGCTTGAATTACCCCACCAGCTTCTTCTCTCTCAGCTCAAGATCATCCATTCTATCCTATACCAGCCTTCCTACTGCCCAGCACTATCCCCTCTCATCTCCCTTTATTCTCCCTCCAGACCACTCCGAAGCTCTAACCAAGACCTACTACAAATCTACAAACCCAAGTCTAATGTTGGACACAACATGTACAGCTATCACCCCATTATTGCCTGGAATAGGCTCCCACTAGAAATCAGGACCCTTACACATCCTAAACAATTTGAGATAGCCACCAGAGAGCAATTTAAAAGTCACTGGTTCTGCCACTGCACTCTCCCTCCTTAAATATCCCCTACTTCTCATACCTTAATCTTTCTGCCCTTAACTCTCTTCTCACTAGCGCTCTGTAATCTTCCTTGACGACTCTTTCTACTGTCTTCTAAAATCTATTAAGCAAATCACCTCATAGAAACATTCTATTGTAATTGTCTTGCCTTTATGCAACTACATTATGATAAAACTGGGTTTTTGTAACCACTAACCCCAAAAACTGTATTCATCTTAATGACATATTTATTTTTATACATCTTGAAATAGTTTTGCTATACTCCTGATTATTGACACTGTTTAACATTGTATTGCTACTGAATGCCTTATAATAATCCTGTAACATTGCTGTTTAATGCTAATTTATAATGAAAATTGTTTAATATGTTGGAGCTTTTCTCCCTGAGCCTCTGCTGAAAAAGGGCTCTTCAGCTCAGTCGGACAACCTGGTCAGCAAATGTAAAATAAATAAATAAATACATAAATAGTGGGGGGGGTGCATAGCTTGCAAGGAAGTGGTATTGGATTTTGCCTATGGTGATTTGAACATGGAGAAGCTGAAGTGCATTGCCCTGTTTCACCATCCTTGAGGTGTAGCTATATTTGATGTAAATTGAGAAACCTCAACCTTTAGTCCCTGTCTGTGTAGTAGCTGGTCTAAAGGTGTGGAAGGCATTATAACCTTGCACTGTGTGTGTGCTCTCCATGGCTTTAAACCATGTCCCAGTGTCTGCACAGATCTCAGCATTCTCTAGGGTGAAGAGAGCTTCTAGGGAGTGGAGCTTTTTGTTTAGACTTCTAGCAGTGAACATTAACACCTTTAAATTTTCATGGTTTTGATTTGCTATGCTGGAAGCACTTTCAGTTTGGCATTGCCTAAAGAAGTTATTTTAGGGGAAGACAGTGCTTTTACTAATGTTCGAAAGCCTAGAGGAAAGAAGTGCAGACCATCCTGGCAAAGCAGCATGGTCTGTTGACCATCTTCTTCCATGCTGACAGATATTGCACTGCCTTAGAATGACACCAGAAGCTAAGCCGATTATTAAAGTCAGTCATCTTTTGTTTATATTGTGGCATCATCCTTGGAGAAGGTAAAATGCTGCTCAGTGCTAGGCTGATGTCAGCCTGGGGTATATATTCCAAGAGCTCCATGAAGTCTCTCTTCATATCGTCTAGAGAGGTACATCTCAAGCTATTTACACCTACTTGGCCTGTATCTGAGTCATACTGGTACTTGTGGTCTAATGATTTGGGTGCATGCGTAATGTGGTGGATCCTGGCCCCTGATATGAAACTGACTGTGACTTTCTCTTTATTCAGCCTGGTGAGAGGGATATCAATGTGTCTCATAATGATGTCTCCAATGACCACAGTGTTGGATTGTGTAGTGGCTTGCCTTATGGGCTTAGAAGTAGAGATTCCATGAGATGTGGCTCTGTGTGTGTGTTGATGTGAATGTTGTTTTGAAAGAGTGCATTCTGAGCTGCTGACGGTATTTGTTATATGTACGTTATCTTTTGGGGTTTAGGAAGGTTACATTTAAGTGTCTCAGCCTATGTGGGTCTATGTTTCTGCGTTGAATTATGTGTGATGGGTGCAGTGTGTGTACTGGTAACAACCCTATTGACATTAGCAGTGCTTTTATATGAGAGCTTTGCCACCAGTGTCATTGTGTAAGTACATCTCTCACATACCATATCAGTTTGTTTGAGAATTAGATGTTTGTCAGTAAACATGAGGCAATTTGATCTGCTTGTAGCCTCCTCCTCCTTCCAGCGAGGTATGCTTAGTACACCTGTTGTGGGAAGCTGCTAGTGGGCATCCTCTCTAGGTGCCAGAGTCACTTCATCTGACTCCTTTTGGATTGCCAAATGCCTCGCTGTGTCATAAGGTGGAAGCACAACAACCTTTCAAGGCAGAATTATTTTCATCAACTCGTATCCTTGATAGATTTCATCCTTTTCAGCTTAGCCAAAACTCATGACCATGGTCATGAAGATGAGTAACTGATTGGTAAGCTGAGAGTTTCAGATTAACATTTGGCTGTCGCATCACCAGCACAGACCAGTATAGTGCCTTCATCACTGCTACTTACCCATGTAGTTCCAAGTTTAAAACTCCAGTCCAGCAGAAGCAGCAGAAATAACTAACTTTTCCCATGCTGTTTTAGGGTTTCCCTTATTTTGGATAAAAATCAGGCACTAACTTACAAAACTCTGGTTAAAATGCAGTAGATCAATCCTTCAGCCAACAAAAGGATTTGGCCATTAAGTATAAAAGGCAAAATATGGTTCACAAGAGCCACTTCTGCTCTTTAAAAGATTTCAAACTGAACTTTGACAAAGAAATTACTATCTAATATGAGTTATCTTTGCCAAAGCTGCTCAAATGTTCGTAAATTGATTTTCATATGATACTTTCCAATGTATTATGTGTCTGTATATCCTTCTGTAAAGAATGTTATGCATGAAAGCCTCTGGCTTATTATATATATATATATATATATATATATATATATATATATATTTTTTTTTTTTAAGACTTCTTCTTCTTCCTCCTTTGGCTTTTCCCAGTTAGGGGTTGCCACAGCTGATCACCTGTCCGCTCATGATTGGCAGTGGAGTTTTATGGTGTTGAGTTGCCAGCCCGGTACCCAACCTTCCACAGAAGCCACACACATTCTCAAAACTTATGTAACATATATTGCCATGAATCTAACTACTTGTGGAGCTTTTCTCCCCGGGCCTCCACTACAAATGGTTAGCTCTGACCCAGTGGACTCTCCCGGTCAACAAATTCAGATAAATAAATGAGTAAATAAATAAAAGATGGCTTAGTGACAAAACCCTAGAGGGGGAAAGGTGCAGACCATTCCTGGCAAAGAGGGCTGCTATTGTAGTTACATACCATGCTATGAATCTACACAAGTGGGATGACTTGCACAAATTCAAATGTCCCTGTGCACATTCTCATATTGTATAACAGTATTCCGGTCTCTTATTTAAACTGAGCAGCCTTGCTGGAAAGCTACCCATTGTATTAAAACTAGCAGCTAACTCAGCTTGAGTTGTAGCAAGTAGTATGCAAACTTAATGATAGTAATACCTATATCCTCCAGTTATCCTTTACATGTGACATACCTGCCTAATCTTATCACCTCCAGTTTCATTTCACTCACAATATTTTGTTATGGAAGTCTGCTGCAAAGAAAGATGGTAATCCTTGTACATAACCAGACTAATAAATCAGAATATCTTAGCTTGACCAACTTTTGATGCTCTCTGAAATCCAAATATTTCCTGCTGAAATACTAGACAGGGTTTACCTTTCATTTGAAACTTTGTAAGTAACACTTTACACTTTCTTGAACAGAGCTGTAAGACTGTTGACATTCCAAGACATATAATGTGTAAGACTCCTCCCTGCAGTCAAGACCTTTCATGTTTTCATCCCAAAATTCCCACCCCTCACAGTTAAAGTTGAGCCTGCAGTTTAACTTGCTGCTTTCAGGCAAAACTAAATAACAGAAATAACAATAACAAAACAGTCCCCAACATAACTTTGCATTAGTGGTAATTAGGTTTTCTCCCAAAGAGAGGCCAGTGTACCTCTATTAGGACAGAACTTAACAGCATAGCAACATGACTAAGTATGTCACATAATTTAATATAATTTTGTTTGAATTCTGTAGAGATGCTATTGCTTTGCGTCTGCTCATTCCACTTTGATAATTTCTCAGCATGTTATACACTTTGAATGTTTCAATTAACCAACAAACATTGCAGCGTCACTGAGCTCCTTATAATAAATTATAATAGTAACTAAGACCTACACACACACACACACACGTATAATTCCTTTACAGTACACCAAATGGCTAATAGTGTTTATTTTATAAAATATGAGGGAAACAAAAGTAAAAAAGAAAATTAGTACATTTCCTTCTTTCAAATAACAATGAATAACTGCCAATGTGGTGGTTGGGATTTGATATAATAGTTAAGGTGTTTGACTTAAAGACACAAAGTATGGGGTTTGATTCTCAGCATTGAGGAAAATTTTCTAGGCTTAAAATAGCCCTCAGTGGCAGTGAGCCTAGTACTCACCTATGAACCTATAAAAGATAATTTACTGTGTCTATAAATAAGTCTTCATTCATATAAAATGAAGAGTGCGTGTAGGTAAAAGTCATATAGGCTACAAACATTTCAGTAATCAAAATTAATCACCATATATAAGTTCAAAAAAATAAAACTGTTTTCCTGGGTCACCTACAGTAGTCTGAAGCATTTTATTCCTTTCAGTTTTATTTCTCTTGCCACTTTTTTTCTTTTATTGTCTGCATTGCTCCACACACTATATACATGTATGTTTACAATGATAATCTGTTATAATAAAGACTGCAGGCATTGATTTCAGAGCCATATGCACCCCACAAGCCACACTTTCTACACTTTTTTCATATGTTTAGTCTACATACTTCATCAGTAGTGGTGCTGCTCAGCCCCTACCCCTACACATGAGAGTAAACATTATCTGTTAGGTTGTTTATTAGCTTTGATCAGCCTTGCCCATGAAACAGCTACAAACTTCAACAGACTATGAATTTTTGAACATAACAACCAAGAAGATGTCTAATTAAATGTACATTGATTAGCACAATGCTGTTAACCCCAACTTGTGTACTCTGGATAAAAGTGCAACAGCGGACCTGATTTATACACAGAATGACAATAACTTCTATTCTACAACAACTGGAAAGGCCGCAAAAATACCTCACAAAGAGAATCACTGGCCTCAAACAGATGCCTTACGCAGACCGTCTCAAAAAACTCCAGCTTTACTCCGTCACATATCGCCTACTCAGAGGCGATCTCTGCCTAACATACAAAGCTATGTCAAACCCAGAGCTGTTGGACATGCTCCACTTAAAGAAATCCCAATCCATCCAAGCTACACGCTCTAGGGACCTAAACTTTGTCACCACAATAAACAGAACATGCTGGTGGGATAGATTCCTGTCCCAGAGACTTCCCATACTCTGGAAAAGACTACCTATCTTTGTCAAACAGAGCTCCTCAACACTATTCAATAAAAATCTTGATGATTGGATGGGTAATAGGAAATTCACCCCGGGGATCACTTCTGTGGTTCTGCTTGACAGGGGCACAGGAAAATAATTTTCTTGAGTGGCGAAAGCCAGGGTACCTTTTTGGTTAGGCTTGTATAGGCCCTAGGGCCTATAGCCTAGTACCTACCTATGAACCTATGATGATTTACTTCTGTATCATGAATTGGAGACAAATAGGACAAAACAACTGGAGAGGCATGAGGTGTCCCAGGTATTGTTTTTGTCCCAAATGTGTCACTACCATCCTCTCCCCAAGATAAATTTATCTCTGAATTAAGTCAGGATCAGAGCCCCCATAAACTTGACAGTCAATGTCAATGTCAGTCATCGAGAGAGTGACATTTGTATTAACCTTCCAAGTCAGCCATTAAATTAGAGTGGAATCCCTACAAATCCATCATTGTACTGTAGTAAAACACAAACATAACTAATCAATAAAAGGAGAACCCTAAGTTTCAAAACTCTCACTGATGTTCTTCGTGTTTCACTGTTGCAGTCATTACATTTGGGGTAATCTGCTGGCAGGTTGCCCTCAGTCGGCCTGAATAACAAAGTCTTGGGTCCTGCATCTGTTGCTGTCTCCTCTTCCATGACATCAGGTCATCAGGGGTATAAAACATGCAGCCGACGCTTTTTTAATCAGTCTTTCTTGCCATGCGGTGCCCGAAGCAGAAGCAGTTCGCAAGGCCGGTCGGCTGATTTTCGTTTTCGAGTTTCAGAACCGAAGTCTTCAAACTAAAGCTAAGTATCCCGTTGGGGAAACTTTTTCTTGCTCCTTACCGATGTCAGTAAAAGTTAATAATTGTATTACTTGTGGGAAGCAAATACCTCATAAGGATTTTCATCTGTACTGATATGACCACAATGTGCCTTGCTGTCAGTTTTGTGCAAAATTTAACCAACGCACTATTAAGCGTCAGTATATTTTTGCTTCTAAATACTTTGGCTCTAGATTTAACTATCCTGAAATGTCGTCGGTTACCAATCCGACTACTAGAATTCACAAAAAACGCAAATAAAAGGACAGAGACATACTGTCGAGGTCCAAAACCGACAACAAAGCTTCTCCTAAGCCAGTCGCCGGTTCGTCGGTACTCAGTGAGGCACTTTCACAGCCCCTGGTGCCCGCTACTTTTGATTCACAGGCCTGTACCGAGACCCATTCGGAGTCTGGTATGCCGCGAGATTCTTCAAGTATTAAACCTACAGATGTCTCTCCCTTGGATGGGTCCAGAGCCGCTGAGCAGGCACCGGCTTCTGAGGGTGTTTTCAGGCCAAAAGATTTGTATATTAAACCGACGCCATCATCAAAAACAAGGCCAAAACCAACGTCTACATCTAAAAAAATGACGCTTGAGCCACGTGTTCAGGCCCCTATGCCTAAAAAACAAATGATCAAAATGGCTGAGGATTTAATTACCTTGATCAGGGGTTCCCAACCCCCTCCTGCTAAGAGGCCTAGGCAAGGCACTGACTATGAATCTTCAGATTAGGTTTCCATTTCTTCTGATTCCTCTTTTGATCAGGAATTTTCTATTCCCCCTTATGAGGACTCTGATGCAGAATAATCCATCCCTTCTGCTTCTCCTCCTGAGGATTTTTCTTTTGGAGAAATTTTGTATACCTTAAGGGAACATTTTCATTGGAAGAGTCAGGATTTTTCAGAATCCAAAAAGAGGCTTAGGGATTTTCTTCTTCTTCCTCAGCACAGGCCTTTGTCTGTACCTCCTGTTTTAGACATTGTTGATGATGTTTTCTCAAAATCCAGCATGGCTCCTGATTCCCCTGCCTCCGGCTCCTAGTAAGCCAGACAGATATTACAGGGTTTCTGACTCTCACAAGTTTCTTTTCAAAAATCTTACTGCTGACCCTGAAACAATTTCTCAGGGTCCCAAGGGTGTCAAGCTTATTCTGCTAAAAATCCTACCCCTTCTGATAGAGACTCCAGGGTGCTGGATAGATGGGGTAAGAAGGTTTATATGTCTGCAACCCTGGCAATCAGGGCTTTAAACTGTCAATTTCATATGCTTAAATATCAACAGCATGTCATGGGCTTACTTAAACAGAAAATTATGTTGATTTATGATTGTGTGGAAAATAAAGAGTTACAGGATTTATTGCATTCAGCTGAACAAGTTGGAAAGCATACTTTGCAATGTGGTTTTGATTTCTTGGAGGCCTCTTGCAGGACCGCCGTAACTGGATCTGTGATAAGAAGGCATGCTTGGCTCAAGGAGCAAAACCTGCCTGATCATGTTAAAGCTAAATTGTTGGATGCTCCTTTACAACAGGACAGTCTGTTTGGTAACAAGGCAGAAGAGGTTTTGAAAAAGATGAAAGACAAAGCTAAATCTATGCAAACTGTAAACGATTTCTTGCAAGTGCAGCCTCCCAGGTTCAGTAGGCACTGGCCTACTAAGAATTGGTCCTTTCCAGTACCCAACAGAGCCACTCAGGTCAAACCCAGACACTCTAAAGGCTCCAGGTTTCAGTCACAAGGAACTTACAGAACAAAACAATGGGGTGCCTCCACCTCCAAATCTGGAAGTAGCAAAGCACCCCCCTACGGAAAACAGTCTCAATGACTTTCCTGTGTCATTGCCAAGCACTTATCTTTTGGCAGCCCCTTTGGGGGGAAAACTAGCACTTCATGCTCAAAATTGGCATCTAATTACCCAGGACAAGTGGGTTTTAAATATAGTATCCCAGGGATACAGATTTCATTTCCACACGTTGCCAGTTCCAAACAGATGGCCAGATCTGCCTCCAAATCAGTGGACAGAGGCCCAGAAACAAGTCATGTCCCTCATGGATATGGGGGCTATTCAACCAGTACCAGAAATGGAAAAAGGATAAGGTTTTTATTCAAGACTTTTCCTGGTACCCAGAAAAGACAAATCATGGCACCCAATTCTGGGCTTATCCATTCCAAATACCTTCCTGGACATTCCAGAATTCAAGATGCTGACTCTACGACAGTTACTGCCTATGCTAGGCAAGGATGCCTGGTTGGTAACTCTAGACTTGAAAGAGGCTTACCTGCATATCCCAATCAGGGAATCTTGCAGAAGATACCTCCGCTTCAAAGCAGGCTATTTGCATTACCAGATGTTCTTCGTGTTTCACTCTTGCAGTCATTACATTTGGGTAATCCTGCTGGCAGGTTGCGCTCAGTCGGCCTGAATTCCAAAGTCCTGGTTCCTGTGTCAGCTGCTGTCACCCCATCCCTGACGTCAGGTCGTCAGGGGTATAAAAGAAGCGTCCGACGCCATTTTCTTCAGTCTTTCTTGCCGTGCGGTGCCCGAAGCAGAAGCAGTTTGCAAGTGCCGGTCGGCCAACTCCTGAGATTTTTGAATTCGAATTTCAGATCCGAAGTTTTCTATAAAACTAAGTATCCCGTTGGGGAAACTTTTTTCTTGCTCCAGAACCGATGTCAGAAAAAGTTAATAATTGTATTTCTTGTGGGAAGCAAATACCTCATAAGGACTTTCATTCTTACTGTATTCCTTGCCTAGGCCCTGATCATAACTTTCTGGGTTGTCGGTTTTGTGCTAGATTTAACCAACGCACTATTAAGCGATGGTATGATTTTGCTTTAAACTACTTTGGATGCAGGTTTAATTATCCAGAAATGTCGTCGGAAAGCCATCCGACTATCGGAGTTCACAAAAAACGCAAAGAAAAAGAAAAAGAAAGACAACCGAGGCCCAAAACTGACGACGAAGCTTCTCCTAAGCCAGTCACCGGTTTGCCGGTTCTCAGTGAGGCGCTTTCGCAGCCCCTGACGACCGCTACTTTAGAGTCACATGCTGCTACCGACTCCCACGTGAAGTCGGCCATGCCGCTGGAGACTCAAGGTATTGGAGCCTCGGACGCTAATCCTTCATATGGGTCTGGAGCCGCTGAGCAGGCACAGGCTTCTGAGGGTGTTTTCAGACCCAAACATCTATACATTAAACCGACTTCAAATGCAAAGACTAAAGCACCTTCAAAGGCAAAGAAACAAACACAAGAGCCACGTGGACAGGCCTCCATGCCCAAAAAACAGATGCTCAAAATGGCCGAAGACTTGATTACCTTGATCAGGGGTTCCCATCCCCCTCCTGATAAGAAGCCTAGGCAAGAGACTGACTATGAATCTTCAGATCAAGTTTCCATTTTTTTCTGATTCCTCTTCTGGTCAGGAATATTCTTTTCCCCCCATGAAGATTCTGATGATGAAGACTCCATACCTTTAGCTTCTCCTCCTGAGGACTATTCTTTTGGGGAAACCTTACATACCGTGAGGGAGCATTTCCACTGGGAGAGCCAGGATTTTTCTGAATCTAAAAAGAGACTCAGGGATTTCCTGTTACTACCTCAGCACAAGCCACTAGCCATCCATCCTGTGTTAGACATTGTAGATGATGTGTTTTCGGAGTCTAGCCTTACCCCTGACTCCTTACCTCCAGCTTCTGTTAAGCCTGATAGATATTACAGGGTTCCTGACTCACATAAATTCCTTTTTAAAAACCCTGCTGCAGACCCAGAAACTATTTCTCAGGGTCCCAAGGGAGTTAAGACTTCAGCTGCAAAAAAACGTACCCCTTCTGACAGGGATTCTAGGGCACTGGATAGATGGGGAAAAAAGGTTTACACATCTGCTACCTTGACTATAAGGGCCTTAAACTGTCAGTTTCATATGCTTAAATATCAACAACATGTCATGGCATTGCTTTAAGAAAAAAATGTTGATAAACTCTGAATGTGCAGAAAACAAAGAAATGCAGGATATATTGCATGCAGCTGAACAAGTTGGAAAGCATACTTTGCAATGTGGTTTTGATTCTTTAGAGGCCTCCTGCAGGCCCGCAGTTACAGGTTCTGTAATTAGAAGGCATGCTTGGTTAAAGGAACAAAATCTGCCTGATCATGTTAAAGTTAAATTATTAGATGCACCTTTACAGCATGATACTTTGTTTGGTGTTAAGGCAGAAGAGGTGTTGAAGAAAATGGAGGACAAGTCTAAATCTATGCAAACGGTCAAAGATTTCTTACAAGTACAGCCACCTAGGTTTAGTAGACACTGGCCAACAAAGACTTGGTCCTTTCCTGTGTCAGACAGACCTCAAAGGGGCAGACCCAGACACCCTAGAGGCAGATCACAGGCGCAAGGTTCATACAGGTCAAAACAATGGGGTGCTTCTACCTCCAAAAGTGGAGAAGACAAATCACAACCTTACAGGAAACAAGTCCCAATGACTTCCCCCTGCCTGCAACAAGCACTTATTTCCTGGCAGCAGCCGTAGGGGGAAAATTAGCACTTTTTCTCAAAACTGGCACATCATAACCCAGGACAAGTGGGTTCTAAATATCGTATCACAAGGCTACAAGTTCCATTTCCATACCCTGCCAAAGGCAAATGGCTGGCCAGATCTGCCAAAAAATCAATGGGCAGAGGCACAAAAACAAGTTTCATGCCTCATGGACATGAGGGCCATTCAACAAGTGCCAGAGCAAGAGCGGGGACAAGGATTTTACTCAAGACTGTTCTTGGTACCCAGAACAAAGCCTGGAGGCCAATACTGGACCTATCGATTCTGAATACATTCCTGGATATAACAAAATTCAAAATGTTGACTTTGCAGCAGATTTTGCCCATGCTGGGCAAGAACGCTTGGCTTGTAACTTTAGACCTAAAAGAGGCATACATGCATGTCCCCATCAGACAAATATGCAGAAGATACCTCAGATTATAGGCTGGCTCAATGCATTACCATTTCTCTGCACTGCTGTTTGGCTTATCTATTGTGCCCAGGGTCTTTACAAAGTGCCTGGCACCAGTAATTGCATTCTGCAGACAAAGAGGAATACAAATATATCCTTACTTGGACGACTGTCTAATTCAAGCAGAGAACAAGGACACCCTTCTACAGTATCTGGCGTTTGTGAAAAAACTTCTGACATGCCTAGTGTACACAGTCAATGAAAAGAAATCAAAATTAGTACTCTCTCAAGAGATAATATTCCTGGGTGCAAGCTTAAATTCAACTGCCCAGATGGCTTATTTAACACCAGACAAACAAAGGCAACTGACTACCTATTTCAAAATGTTAGCAACAAAGGCCCAGTTATCTGCAAGAAAAATTCTGCAGGCTTTGGGCTTCAAGGCATCCTGCATCCTACTAATTCCATATGCAAGACTGCATATGAGGAAACTTCAATGCCACCTAAAAAGTGTTTGGACTCAACATTGCCACAGCCTGGAAACTATAATTACTCTCATTCCCTGCCTGCAACAGGAGTTTCTATGGTGGGCAAAGGCTTGTCACCAAAACAAGGGACAGCCATTCACATTACCCCCAGCCAGGAAGACACCAACAACGGATGCATCAGATTATGCCTGGGGGAAGAGGAGACAGCAACTGACGCAGGATCCAAGACTTTGTTATTTTGGCCGACTGAGGGCAACCTGCCAGCAGATTACCCCAAATGTAATGACTGCAACAGTGAATACACTCGGACATCTACATTTATGGTAAGTGTACACAACTGTACTTTCTCCTTCAAATTATTTCCTCTTCTGTACTCCAGAAAAATCTAGCAAAGCAGTCATTAAAACAAGCTGTGGCGGACTGCTAATAATTCATCTGTCGAATGAAAGCTAACACTTTGCAAGATCAGAAAGTCATCTTTAAACATTATATCATATTATGAAAGAGGCCTAGTGGCCAACAGTTTCTGTGACCTACTAAGAGGACTGCCTTCTACTTCTCTGCCATCTGACATCTGATATCTGATGAACGTAAATGGCTATAGTTGCTTGTGAGAACGCTCTTCTGTCTCTGATATAGTCTGAGCAGACAGTCTTTTGGGAAGGGCATCAATCATGTTTTGTCCATTTCTCCCTGAACAGTAAGTATCCTGTAGCATCTACAGGGCATCTGCCATTATTTGAAGTGTGACACTGCTCCCTGTAGCAATTTCACATTTGCACTATATAAAAGAGTTTTAAACTTAAGCTGCCTGCAAAACCTGATGACAAACAGAAAAATAAAAAAAATGATCTTCCTCGTATTGGTGGAGTGATCATGAGCACACAAGATTCTAATATCCTTAATTTGGAGCGCCTTCTGTGTGGAGTCTGCATGTCCTCCCCGCGGTCAAGTGGCGCTCGAAAGGCATGCATAGGGCGTGCCTTTGTTGAAGGTTGGGCATTGAGCTGGCACCTCGGCACCGTAAAAATCTACTGCCAATCATTAGCGGACCGGAGTTCCGCTGTGGCAACCCCTAACCAGGAAAAGCCAAAAGAAAAACAACAACAACCTGGGTCCAGAGTCCACAGCATTTTTTCTTAAGATTGCAGGATTCTGGTCAGTACAAAAGGGACCGAGGCATTTGTGTGATCGAATACTGTGGCAGGATTCTGGTCAGTACAAAAGGGACCGAGGCATTTGTGTGATCGGATACTGTGGCAGGCAGTCCCTGGGGGCTCTCTGAAACTTCATGTCCTTTGGCAGGAAGCACAACCATGCCAGCAGCTTAGTTTTAATGTAGCAGCACAGTTACTTCCTTCCTTCCTTCCTTTCAGGTATTCTATCAAAACATACATTTTTATACGACCTCTTGCCTTTCTTAGCATTTAATTTAGCTTTCAATTTTTTCATGTTAGATTTCATGGTCGGTCTTTTCCTTAAGTGTTCATTATTTTTGAGGCAACATTTATAAGCTGATTGGAGAAGTTAAGTAAAGTTTGCTTGATCTGTCTAATTTTAGTGACAGACAGCCACAAAATAAGAAAACGTTGTGCTGATTTTGATTAGTTCAGCTGTAATAAATCAGAATGTGTATTCTGGGCCACCTTTCAAAAATCAGACGTCTGATAAATGGCAGCTTGTGTCGGCCTTGTCAGTGCGGTCATTTTCAGATGAAAGGCTAGACCACCTCAAGTTTAACTTTCCTTGTCTTAAAAAAACTCCATCAAACTTAGCTGATTACCCGAAATAAATGGTGTAGTGCAATATTTCAGTAAGCTGTACACTTTTGATGATAAGTGACTGACTTTAGTAAATGACTGAGAGGGAACACAGCAGACTTGCTTTTAAGCAAGTGCCATCCTAACTGGAGGTCCCATTTTCTAGAGTTTTCTCAAAAAGAGCTTGCATGCACGTTGGTCTTGAAAAAGAAACTCAGTTTTCCTTGATGAATGTCGAGGTAAGAAAATAACTTGGAACATCACTGTTTCCCATCCTGTATGTATGTAGTATGTGATGGAATAGTATGAATACTGTGAAGCTTAAGATATCAGAAGTAGAAATAATGTATCGATTCCTTCTGCTTGTTTGATTATCTTTGGCTAATGAAGTCCAGCTTTTCATAGAGTGTACTGAACAGCATGGGATATTCTGAAAATGAATATTTTGAGTTGGATCACAGTGTCTGTACATTTTCCATCATAAAGAAATGTATTTGTATTTCTCTGAGTCTGCTTTCAAGTCATCTTGGATTTTTTTATAGCCAAGCTATGTAGTGTCACCAGTGCCAAGTTATTTATTCTAAACTTGATGGTTTCTTTCATAAGTATAAGCCTTAAAGTCACTTTGAGTGAGGACAGCAAATGACTACTATCCAAGGCAATTCATTTCTAAATTCTTATCTGTTACAGCTTTCCATTTTTTAGCAATATTAGCATTTCAGAGTACATGTTCTAGTGTACACAGGTGGTATTTAATCTTTGCAATGTAACAGACTGTTTCTTACAGCTGATTTTGTAATCATTCATTGATTCCACCTAATTAGAACAGTGTAGATCCATAGTGTGTGCTTTATGACCATTTACAATTAGATGGGAATCCATCTTTTGCAATGCTCTATTGTCACAAATATACTGCATTTATATGTTGATTAATATGCTACACATCATTACCAAGCAAGCCTAAAATAGTGCTGTCCAAATGTTGATGTAAGTCTCTCCCTTATTTGGATGTATTGAGACTTCAATCTTGTGTTGTATCCAGGGCGTGGAAAAGGTAGTCCTTATTCCACAGTCTGACTTCTTCCCAACTAGAATGTCTCGTCTTGTCATTATCACAGCTCCACCTGCTTCCATCTATTGGAAGTTTTTTCTAGTGCTTAGTGCCTGACCTTTAGGGTGGTGTCAATAGTTGTTGTACTCGCTTCACATCCAAATTTAGTTATGTGATTCTTGGCAGCAGCAGTTGTGATTTACATCAAACAACCAATCCTATCACATATACAACATGGCAAAAATGGTTGTTAGCTTGTAACACTGTTAAATCCAAAAGCTAGTTTAGAACATTGTTATGTGTTTAATCTAATCAGGCATCTAGTTATTTTAATTTTTCAGTTAGCATTTTCATTTTGTTCTAAATTTAAAATAAACTGCTTCAGAATTGTCAAATTGTTTCCTCTGTTATGTCATCTATGACAGGAATAGCTCTCCACCCTTTTTCTAATCCCAGGTAACTGGCATCACCAATGGAGTAGTGGGGATTTTCAAGTGTTCCTGTTGCCATATAATGACATTGCTAACTCAGTGTTTCTTATCTAGGACATGTGATTAAAGCTATGATGTACAGCTTTGAGATCCAAAGCAAAAGCTTGCAGTTGAAACTTTCTGTTTTGCTGGGAGTAAAATCACCCATACATCCATGAATGGGAACACCTGTGCACCTACCCTACTTATTTTAAGGGTCTGTGCACCATGAGGAAGGAAGATTCTCCTTTTCAGCAATTTTTGTCAATCAGGTAACATATATGTCTGTTTAACAGTATCAGAAAAATGGTGGTCAGTTACATATTCTACTCTTGTCACAGCCCTGTGGAAATCATCCTGGTGGTCTGAGCTGACGGCCACACTGTTTTCATAAAGAATGTGACATGAGACTGCTATAAATGATTAGCTACAACCTGAAGCAGCAACACAGTTCTTTCATGCAATTGTACCACTTGTTTCAGACATCTATATTACTACATGTCTTTCATTTTACCGCCTGCTTTTTTCTACAGTTTCACAAGGTTCTGTTCCTGGCCCCATTCTTTTCACAGAAGACATGTTGCTCCTGAATGATAGTACTGGGAGGAGAGAATTGCAGTGTCATTGCTATACTGAGGAACATGCAACTTTACCTCTACTTCCTGTAGGACAGGTGATATTGGCTGTATCCTTCAGTGATATTGAGTAACTGTCTCAAACTCTGTACATCATACATGGCTAACATGGCTATACATCCTACGTTCAGAGGCTCACCCTTTCCTTCATTAAACCCCATTGGGGGGTGATACTTGAGTCTGTGACAAAGGCATGCAGTCTTAGTGTTATTCTTAACATTAAATTGTCACTTACAGATCAGGTGTCACCTCTTGAGTAGTCATACTTTCATCCAAGGAATATGCTGGATTAGGCACAGTATTCCAATCTGATAATAAGACTGTTGTTCTGAATGTCCTAGTTTCTTCCTATTTTATCTTTTGCAAATGCCTATATATGGTACTTCTAGACTATGAAGTAGACTAGTAGTAGCTTGTGCAAAACTCCAGTGCCTGTTTTGTAACTGCATTGTACTGGTATATTCCTTAGAGACTTCACTTGTTAATTAAGTTTTGTGTCATCTGCAAAGTTCTGGTCATCATTTACATTAGCCCGATATAACGTGGATCTCCCAACCTAAAAAAAAGTTGCTCATGCATTATTTTCATTCCCATACCCTTAGCTGTGACACCCATGGGCTGATGGTAGTCCCAAGGGGCTGAGTTCCCTACGATTCATTCATGCATTTTCTTATCAAGCATCACATCTTTCGAATCTACTACCTGAGTAGTTTGGTGACACTCTTCCCCCAAACAGTACTTTTAGCAGCAGTTTCAAAAGGCTCCTTAAGTAAGTTGCATTTTAAGCGAAGTACCTTACATTTCTTATCATGCTTATACTTATTTTAATATTTAAAAATGTCTTATTTTGCTTGCCATTGTATTTGTTGTTTTAATGTTCAAGTGCTTTATTTTAAGCAGTTAAACCTGATCATCAATGTGATGATGGTTTGTCTATCTAGTCTTTTTGTGGTTGCTTTGCCAGGTGTTGGACTTAGAAGCAAGCATCTTGTCCTGCTAACTAACTGTTGCTGTGTCTGCTAGTAATCTCATAAAGTGGTTCAGACCAATCTTTCTTCTGCTTTGGTGAGGGAAAGTTATACCTCTTTGATTATCTTAGCTCTCTTACAGGCTGCTAGCTATGCCAGACAAAGCATAATGAAGCAAACAATTTACTGTAGCATCAGGCAATAAAAAATTGTTTTCTTGGGATGTCATAAGTAAAGAGTACCTTGTAGTTAGATTTAATTCTCAGTGTTTACTTTTTGCTCCTTGTGGTTTCCATTTTAGACTTCATTGATGAAGTCTGTTTATATTTTCACCTGCAGTTTCTGTAACTTTATGCAATTTTTAATGACTTAAGTGAAAAATCATTACAGGCTAGTTTCAGTTCATCAAATTTAGGTATATTTACAGTAATCGAAGCATTATTGACTTTTTCATGGGCAGACCAGACAGATTTGTGTTTAGCTTTGCATTTGTTTTCTTTGGTAGTATTAGTAATCAGTAACAACAGAAAGCAACGAGGACTGATGAAAGTTTTTTTTTTTTTGGTTGTGACAGTTGATTAATTTCTTCTTTTCATTTTCAGCTTTCTTGAAAGCCACATGCAATGAAAATGGCTGGACATATCCAACAACAAAAGAATTCAACAAAAAGTTCACCAACAAGATAGGCAATGCCAGACTGAAGACTAAAAAGATTCAAAGAAATCTAATGTTTAAAAAAAGTTAAATGGATTGTCAAGCTGAAAGTACAATTTATTTACAATTTGTCAGCCTCAGGAACTGCTGTATTGTTCATAAACTCTATTTTTTGCATTTGAGCCAGAAGACAGTGGACAACACCTACACATTCTGCTAGGTATTTCCAGATGCTGCTCTTTAGTTTCTAAGGAGTCTTAGCTACATCATTAGACCCATTTCTAATCATATGACATTTCAACCTACTTGCCGTACATTGTGCTTTCAGTAGCACTGGTGACTCTTAGAATGTACGCTGAATGGGAGCCTTTGGACAGGACTTCATGGTTTTAATAACCCAGTTTGTGATGTCTAATCATTTTTGCAAATTGCTTTGCAAACTATAGAGCCTAAAATTGTTTCCATTATTCCTGCTCTGCTGAAAACTATCTCATTTTCACTATTTTAAAGTGCATCTTGGAATTTCATGGCAGTTGTTTCACTGCACATAATGTTCCATATATCGAATGAAGCAGGGTGTTCTTACAGTTTTGAAACATTATTCTGAGATATGCTTGATGTGAACAGCAGTAGTGTAGTGCTTAGATCCTGTAGGTCTTTATTGTTTCAACCTCTTCTTCTATAAGAAGAGGTACTATTAATGTACACTGGGAATGCAGTGAAGAAAAAGTATGGATGAATACACTTCTAGGGCAGCAATAGAACACGAGGGAATAAGAAATTTAATTTTTGCCATTAACTGGATTTTTATCTACAGAAATTATTTATTGTCTGATATTCATGGGGGGAACTTGCTCACCATAAATATTTTAAAAAGAATAGGCACAAATGTAGGAATTTTATATTTAACTCTTTCAGATAAAACATTTGAGTTAATTCAGGATCCTTTCTATGAAGGCTAGGATCTGCCACAGCCACTTAAATCTTTTGTTACTGTCATTTGCACCTCACACAGTTTCACAGGCTGTTTTATTTTTTGAAAGTAATAATAATAATGACTTAACACAGTAGACTCTAGGCATCTTGCCAGGTTTGTTTGTTTTTCTTTCAGCTTTTCCCGGTTAGGGGTCACCACAGCGGAACTCCGGTCTGCTAATGATTGGCAGTCGATTTTTATGGTGCTGTGGTGCCAGCCCAATGCCTAACCTTCAACAAAGGCACGCCCATTCATGCATGTCTTTCGAATGCCACTCGACCGCAATAAGGAAAAAAAAAGTTTTTTTATTACTTTTTCCATCTCGTTCTCCCTAATCAGCAGCTCCCCTCTCATATGCCCAAGAAGTTAAAGCCCTACAACCAAGGCAATGATCACACAACAGAAATGGTGCCATCACTGAGGAAGAATCAGGTTTTAGGGTTAATTACTCTTATTTCCCCTATGTGTGTTCACTGGAGGCACAGGAGGTGGTGTACAGTTCATAGGTTCATACTAGGCTATCTGCCCAAGGGCATTTATAAGCCTAGCCCATAGTTATGTGGCTTTCGCCACCCCTTTAGTTTGAATAAAACTATGCCTATTATTTTGCTGTGCCTCTGTCAAGCAGTGACACTGAAGTAATCCCTGGGGTATATCTGCGATCTCCCATCCATTGGTCAAGATTCCTCTTGAACAAGGCCAGTGAGGTGCTCTGCCTCACATGTACCGGGATTTTGTTCCACAGCATAGGGAGTCTCTGGGTGATGAATTTGTCCCTCGAGCACGTTCCATTAATAACCGTGTCAAGGTTTAAGTCTCCCGCCCTTGTGGTTCTGAGGGATCTAGATTTTTTGAGGTGAAGCATATTCATCAAATCTGGGTTTGACATGGCCTTATATGTCAAGCACAGGTCACCTCTGAGCAAGCGGTATGAGACTGAATAGAGCTGGAGTTCTTTCAGTCGGGCAGCACAAGACATATTTTTGAGACCCTTTATCCTTTTGGTGAGGAACTTTTGGGGCCTTTCCAGCTGCTGCAGGTGTCGGGTCAGATACATTCCGAATGGGGCATTGTACTCAATCATAGATCTAATGAGTGATGAGTACAGGGGGACGATGACCTCCCTTGATCTAGATGTGAATCCCTTCATGATCAGGTGGGCAATGTAGAAGGTTTTCCTAACTACTTTAGCAACATGAGTGTCAAACGAAAGGCTACTTGTCAACCTGGGTCCCCAGATCCCTGATGACTTCTTCTGTGCTCAGTGGATTGCCACCTATATGGTAGCTAGGGGTAACCTTGTTTTTCCCGAAGGGTATGACTATGCATTTCTTGGCTTAACTTTAGGCCATGGCTCTGGCACCAGTTATCCATTTCTGTGAGGCCCTTCTGAAGGATATCTGTGTCAGATGTGTTTTCGACTATGGCGCCCAGTTTGCAGTCATCTGCAAACTTTGTCAGCCATAACCCTCCTGTGTTTGCTTGTACTTCAGAAAAGTAGATGCCGAACAAGAGTGGACCCAGGACTGAGCCCTGTGGGACACCACTTGTGACAGGCTTTGAGTCTGACATGGCTCCAGCAACTCTGACCCTGTGGGTTCTGTCACTTAGCCAGTTTGCAACCCATCTTGTGATGTATGGGTTTACATTCAAGCTGATGAGTTTTTCGATGATACCTGAGTGGGGTATTGTGTCGAAGGCCTTTGCCAGGTCGAGGTAGGCTGTATGGACTGCCTTGCCCTCATCAATGGCCCTGGTGACTGTCTCGAAAAAGTCAACCAAGTTTAAAAGGCATGATCTGCCTTTGACAAAGCCAAACTGGGTTGGATCCAAAGTCTGCAAGTTCCCTATGTCTTTATTTATGAGTTCCATTATGATCCTCTCCATGGCTTTGCAGATAAGGCTTGTCAAGCTAATGGGACGGTAATTACCAGGGTCGGTGGAGGCACCGCCTTGTGAAGTGGGACCACAGTCGCCGGCGCCACTCCTTGGGTACGTATCCTGAGGTGAGGCTAAGATTAAACAGCTGTCCTAACTGCGGGTTTAATTCCTCATTGAGTTCAGGGAGCACACAGCCGGGACACCATCCGTCCCATGGATGCTGTGTTTTTGCCTTGGAGAGAGCAGTTCTCACCTGGGCGTTGGAGATGTTTGGGGGCTACAATCCTCTGGTATAGATATCTCTCCTTTTGGGGACGGGGAGAAGTTTGCACTGAACCTGTCAGCCAGTATGTTGGCAATGTGTGTAGGTTCAGTAATCTTCACATCATTTTGAACTAATTCTGAGCATATCTGGGAGTTTCCTCCTAGGTTTCTAACATAGCTAAAGAAGGCCTTATGATTGCCTTTTGAGTCCTTGGCGATTTTTCTCTCAAAATTTGCCTTGGATGATTTTATGAGAGCTCTTAGTTTTTTACTTATAATGATCAAAGGTGTCTTACCTTTCAAGGATTTTGCTCTATCTTGTAGTAGCTTCCTCCTTTTGTTCTAGAGCTTGTTTATGGCTGGGGTCCACCAGACTGGACGCTTACCTTTGGTACAAAGAGTCTTAGTTTTGTTTGGGATTGCCTGATCCATGCAGTCCTGTAGGTGCTGGTAGAAGGCATTTGTAAGTGATTCAGCGGTTTGAGTAATGTTTACCACTGGCTCAGGGGCCTTAAAGGAGACCACGCTAGTTTTTAGAAGTATGAAGTCGGCTTTTGAGAAGTTTTTCACTGTGGTCTTTTTTATTTCAGGTGGGGGCGGGATGAGGACCTCCAGCGAGATTAGTTTATGATCTGATCTCACCAGTGAGGGGTATACTTCCGGTGTTGAACATTGTGATCCCATGTTCGTGATGATGAGATCAAGTATGTTTTCTCCTCTTGTGGGGATGGTGACTAGTTGTTCCATGGCATTTGAGTTTATGAACTCCAGGAAACTTTGGGCTAGAGTGTTTGGGCTTGAGTAGTGTTCCCAGTCTATATTAGGGTAGTTGAAATCACCTAGTATGATGGTGTTTGGAGATACATTTATCCCCTCCAATGTTTTCAGGAAGGCCATGTGAGGTTCCTGAGTTTGAGAGGGTGGCCTGTAACATGCTACAAATTGCAGAGTAGTCTTGCCTATGGTTAATTGCACCTGGATGGTCTCCATCGTGCGTTGCCACCAGCCTTGAGGTGTGGGTGTCCTTTATGAATATGGACACCCCCCCCTCCTTTCTTGGTGTTGTCCGGATTTTGGGGCCGGAACGCATGATATGAGGTGAAACCTGATAGTGCTGGGGTGCTCTCAGGAGCCTTGAACCAGGTTTCTGTCACAGCACAGACATCGATGTTCTCCATACTGAGAAGGGCCTCGAGTGCGTGCATCTTGAGATTGAGACTTCTGGCATTGAGCAGCATTACCCTTAGTTTTTTTTCCTTTTTTGTGTTCTAGGGTGGTAGGTTTAGAATTTGAGCCTTGCCTAAAAAAGGCACTATGGGGGTGGCAAGAGCCTTTGCCAATATCCGGAAGCCTAGGGGTGGCAGGTGCAAGCCGTCCCTTGTGAAGCAGCGTGGCTTGTCCAGCATGTCATCCCAGGCAGACAGACATTGGATCCCCTTTGAATGACACCAGAATTTAAGCCAATTATTAAAGCTGATCATCTTATCACTGTATTGTGGCATCATTCTAGGTGAAGGTAGGATACTACTCAAGGTCAGGGTCATACCTGCCTGGGCTACATAATCAGAGAGCTCCTCAATGTCTCTTTTCATGTAGTCCAAGGAGGTACGTCTCAGGTCATTGACACCAGCGTGGACAATGACTGAGTCGTACTTGTACCTGCTGTTGAGAGACCTGAGTGCTTGTGTTATGTGGCGGATTCTAGCGCCCGACAGGCAGCTTACTGTGACCTTCTCCTTACGCAGTCTGGTGAGCGGGATGTCAGTGTGTCTGACTATGGAGTCACCTATGACAAGTATGTTTGGTGTTGTATTTGGCCTTAAGGGCAGTGACTGCTTTGCACACTGATTTTGTTGTTTATGTGTTGTTTGTGTGGTGTATTGAGTTTGCACTTGCTTGGGTGTCTGCTTTGGAGGCCTCTGCTGTTTAGGTAAATTTTTACTCAGAGCCTCCGAGTATGTCTTAGTGTGTTTATGTGTTTGATTCAGTGGTGTGGTTGAGTTATGTGAGACTGGTATTGTGGTGTGTGTAGTTGCCTTCTCCTCCTGCCTGGTCTTGCCAGTCTTGAGTTGAGAGAGCTCAGCCTCCAGTCTGGCTAAATAGCTGCATCTCTCACAAGTGTTAGTGTTACGTGGGAGGAGGAGAGGGTTGTCCGTGTACATGAGGCAATTGTAACATTGTCTCAGAATTCCCAGATTCACCAACTGGGCAGGAGAGGACGCCATCTAGACGGGCATATGTGTTACTTCTATGAGCGGCATTGCCTCCATACTCCAGCAAGCAATTTGTACTGATCCTCAGACTGCATCAAGGATTCATAAGAGTCCACATTCTGGACACACCCCCCCCCCCCACCAAAGAGAGAGGCAAGCAGGCATCACTTTATTATTCCTGTGTCTCCTCAGCCAGCTTTTCAAATACCCAGACTCTTAATCTAACTCGGGACATGTAGGCTGCATTTAGGGCTTTACCCTATGACTCTATTTTGATGCTGGTATAAAACATTTAAAATGATTACAGTAAGTAAATGTTTCATATATATATATATATATATATATATATATATATGTATATATATATATATATATATATATATATATATATATATATATATATATGGTTTCACTTCATATTGTTGAAAGCTCATTTCATCGAATTTCAAAACAGCAAGACTAAATTGTCAAAAAACTCATAACAGCGAATCTCAAATCATTGAAAACTACAAAGCAACCAGAAATAACATACCACAGAATTTTTACTATGTTTATGCAGGGGGGCAAGCCCCCCTGCACCCCCCCCCGTACATTAAATATACCAACTCCAAGGTCGCACTACAGTGGGGGGAAAAGGTAATTTCCTAACCCCACTGTAGTGTGACCTTGGAGTTGGTGTATTTAATTTTTGGGGGGTGCAGGGGGGAACTTGCCCCCCCTGCATAAACGTAGTAAACAGTGTCTGGGATGTTATTTCTAGTTGCTTTGTAGTTTTCAATGATTTGAGATTCGATGCTATGAGTTTTCAATTATTTGAGTTTTCGATGATTTGGTCTCCCTGTTTTGAAATTCGATGAAATGAGCTTCTGACGATATGAAGTGAAACTATATATATATATATATATATACTACCACTACTAAAGTTTGCTTAATCCTGATTCTTTGTATAAGAAGTGCCTACCTTCATATAGTGCAGCTGAAGACTGGAAAACTTTACAAATAAACCAAAAAGAAAAATGGTAGCTCTTGGAACATATTTATATATTTTTAATACTTAGTGCTTCTTCAAAATGACATTTGGGGCTGATGTTTGGATGAGCCAGGTCATCATTTGAAGACATTGCTTCAGGAGTTTCTATAATTAGATCTTTAGATGTGCTATTAAGGCTAATTAAACTGGGCCTTTTTGGACTTTCTAGACAATCTTCACTTTTGACGCACCTTTTAGATCTTTGAGATCCCCACTGTCTCTCTCTTTTTCTTTCTTTCTCTGTCTTTTCATATATCCATGCATAGTAAACACTAATTTACCTGTGTCAGAATCATTTGGACGTTTGTTCAACACTATCTGATTATTCGACTGGTAAATGTTGAAAACTTTGATTTTACTAATTTTTTTTTCTTGTTGAAAAAAAAGTATGTCAGTCACATCAAGGCTGGGCTCAGCATTTGAGATAAAACCTTAAAGATGGCAATAGAGAATAGGAATACCAAAATATGTTTTGAGTTAAAGGATTGTGACAAACCTTAATAGCAATGTAATTTGTTTCTTGTCAAGAGTATGTAGCTAGCACTGAGGAATTCAAAACTGGAAAGGATGTGTCCTAGTTATTGTTCACTGTGTAAATATGTGTGAGGAACCAGTTAATTCAATCTTCACAGAATATGCAAAAGGCATATGAGAGACAAAATATTGACCACTAACATCTGGAGTGGGTCACACCCACACTGTAGCATTGCAGTACAAAGTATAAATTAAAGTTTTATGTTATGCTAGCAGCAGTTGAATTTGTGGAATAGCTCAGCATTAAGAATGAAGTAACCCATTGATAACATACAAGGCAAAACCATATTGTGTTGTAATGCCAACTAAAGGAGAGAATGGAGAAGAAACAAAGGAGGTATAAAATAAATAGTCATCTTTGTAAAGTATTTCCTCACTGTGATGTGTAATTTTAGGCTCTGTAGTCTTGTGTTCAAAATGCTGAGAGGTATGGAAACCCCCCTGGAGTGGTAGAAACCAGCTTTTCATCAAAAGGTAAGAAAAAAAGCTTTTATTTCAATTCTGCTTACATGTATTAAGTTGCACTTATAGTGACCTATGTGGTGATATTATTTTTATACTTTTTTGCCTTTTTCCATGTTTTAGCTAAAAATATTGTTTGCATTGTTTTATTTTGTTCTGGGAACTTAGGGACCTTAGTCTTGTAGCTTCATTTGCAGTTGTAGGAAGATTGTATGTTACTGTCAGAGTTTAGATTGTTTATATATTATACTGCACTTCAGTCTCCATAAATAGAATGGGTCTATGTTAAATGTTCGAACATCCAAAATGTCGAATGTTACATGGTCGAGACCAAGTGTTTGACATTTGGATGTTCGAACATAAAAAAAAAGAAAACACAGAAAAAAACACTCACATCCCCCCTACTTAAATATACCAACTCTGAGACCGCACTTCAGTGCAGAAAAGAGAAATTCTCCCTATCTGCACTGTATGGTGCCATTGAAAGTCTATCTTCGAGCACTCAAAATTTCAAACGTTTGGTCTCGAACGTTCAAAATTTTGAGCATTCGAAGATTTGACAGGTACCCAATAGAATTACTTGTAAAAGCTAGCTGTTTGTATTTAGAACCCTGTCTGGGACTTGTAGCTTTTTTCGTAGTTGTGGCAGAATTGTAAACTACTGCCAGATTTGAGCCTCATTTGGTCATTTATTACAACATTTTTCTTATAAACATCATTACTGGTAAATTTCTGCATAGTCTGGTGCCTTATTCTGTGGCGTGACTATAGAATTGTCAGTATTGTGAATTCTGCTCCAGAAGATGCAATTCAGTACTTTTATAGGTATTTATATTGCAGTTTTGCTGCTAGAGTCCTCTGTGTATCATTTACCTGGTTAAAGTTGCATTCCAGTGCATTTCTGTGTAATTTGCCACTGTATTTCCCCTGTTCTTTGTGTTTTCTTCAGCGTCCACTGAGACATTAAGATGAAGTGTCTGAAATTCTAATCATAGGACTACATTTCCAGTATTGGATCCCTGTCTAGGAAGTCTGCTTCTTGAAGCTTGAATTTTTCCCCAATCCTTCACCCTTTTCCTGTTGTGGTTTTAAAAGGCTGTCTCTGGCTTCCTCCTGTGATCAGTAATCTGACTTTCAAATCCCTTCCCTCCCCTCTTTCATTTTTCTGTACTGACACGAATGCCTATTTGGTAAATTTGATCTATAAAAGTGCTTTCAGAACTGAAACTTATAACTTATTGTAGCTGAAACAAAGCCATTGCATGGAGACAAGCTTAGAAAAGCTGGGTTGCAGATTTAACACCACTACTGTTAAATCTTAGCACACTCTAAACTAGTCTAGTGACAAACCCCAGATACCACCCAAGGAGACATCTGTAGAACCCAATCCACAGTGTGCAGTTGCCCACCCAAATGCAAGTCTGGACAACATGGATATGCAATTTCCAAATGTCTCCATAGCCAGGTTGGTAGTTATGGGCATCCAGAGAAAAAGTAGCAGTTTCTCATGTTCACAGACAATAATTTAATCTTTAAAGAACAAACACAATATGCAAGAGATGCGCATATACAATTTCACTGGAGGCAAAAATCTTGCATACAAACAAGGCTGTCAAGAACACATGAACTACATCTAACACACATACACAGTGTTCACCACACACACATAGACCATCTTTTGCTGAGGCAGGAAAATACAATATTCCCAAACCTTAAAGACTTCCTAATCCTGTAAATGGTAAGATCTATCTTCAGCAATCTCTAAAGTCCTCCCCAAAAGCAGCACCAAACACCGCACATACACCAACACCCAGTGGAGCCCCAGAGCAAAGCCTATAAGGCAAGGAAACACATTACCATGGACTTTTGTCATAGCAGACTACATTGTACAATTACAACTCACAGATGCTCCCACTCACCAGACTGATAAGGAGAAGAAGATGGTTAGTTCCTTATCTTGAGCCAAGTTGCACAGGCAGTCAAATCACTACACCACAAGTACCAGTATGATTCTGTCAAAGTCCATGTGGGTGGTAATGACCTTTGACATACTTCCCTGGACTAAAGGAAGAGAGGTATTATTGATCTCTCTTAATGTGTGTCTCAGGCAGGTATGCACCTTGCATTAAGCAGCATTCTACCTTCATCAAGAATGATGGCACACTATGAACAAAAGATGATTGACTTCAATAATTGTCTTTGTTTGTAGTGTCTCTCTGGGGGAATTCAATATTTGTCAGCGTGGGAAGACATGGTTAAAAAAACATGTTGCTTTGCAAAGGATGATATGTTTAGGCTTCTGAATAATGTCTACAATGTTATCCACCCCACTTAGAGCCATTTTAGGCAATGCCAACTTGACAAACTTACAAACATAGCAAATAAAACCCAAAGAAAATGAAAGGTGTTACTGCTGAATGCTAGGAACCTAAACAAGAAACGCCATACCCTACGTGCTCGCCTCACTCTGGAGAATATAGACAGCTGTGCCGTTACAGAGAATATGGTTTAAATCCAATGAAAATAATCTGGCAGTGCAATGCTTCAGTGTCTTTCACCATTTAGACCATCAGTTGCAAAGACAGGGACAAAAGATGTAGTAGTTTCAATCTACATTAGCAACATACGTAACTTTAGGTTGATTAAACAGGGCGATGCCCTGGAGTTTATCCACTTACATATCACCATAGACAAAGTCCCATACCGTATTCTAGCAAGCTGTAGATCACCCTCCATGACCCAAGAATCCCATAGCTCATACCAAGACCTACTGGAGACAGTCACCGTTAAACCAGATACCCTATTCATGGGAAAATCTAACTACCCCTATGTAAACTAGGTAACATAACACTGCATAAGACTTGTGTGCACAATGATTCCTGAACTTAACACAAATATCCTTGACCAGATAGTGATCACACTCACCAGAGGTTCAAGCTTGTTGAAGCTGGTACTCACCAAAAATATGGGACAAAGCTTCAAAAGTAAAGGCATGGCATTCAGTTCCAAGGAAGTTATATTGCCAGCTTATTCAGCCCTTATCAGACTTATCATAAAGTATAATGCCCCCTTCGGCATATACCTGACCAGACATATGCAACAGTTCCTTACTAGCAGAATCCAGGGTATAAACACATTGTCCTGTAAGGATCACCTTAAAGTCCTATTTCTGTACTCCACCTACAGGTTACTGAGAGGCAAGGCATCATCAGATCCAGCCTTGATGGACCTTTTGCACATTGGCAAAATGAGCACCATCAAAACCACTAGATCCAAAGATTTAAATTTTGCTTGCGACATAAATAAGACATGTTGATGAGACAGATACGTATCTCAGAGGATCCCATGCTCTGGAACAGGTTCCCTGTCCATGTGTTGTAGAGTCCATCTGTGTCCCTATTTAAGCGTAATCATGACCAATGGATGGGAAAGTTGAAATTCACCCCAGGTCTGATCTTATGTCTTAGACGGAGGCAGATAATAACTATGCCTAAGCTAACATACTGTCCCCTAATAACCTTCAGAAACTTCCCAACATACCTCCCTATAAACACCTATAATAGATAGGTTCACAATTGTGTTGGGTTGTGTGGCTAGGCATACAAAGGCCGTGGTGGTTGTTAGTCTAGTAGTCTATGAACTGAAGGACAACTTATTGACTGTGCGTGCATGTGTTGCAGTCTTATTATTCTTACTTATAAACTTCATTCTCCAAATCCATCAGGCATTGCCATATCTTTAAAATGATACAGCATTGCTAAACATTTTTGAAGTATTCAGCATGTTAAGATTGCATTTAGTCTACAAAGACAACAGCAAAGAACAAAATAGTACCCATGACTGGTCCAAACACCACCTCATTATACCAGTCCAATAAATCCCTTGTAGAATTTTAACATACTGAGTTAAATCATGGAAACATAATTCAGTGTAAAAGTCCACCCCCACCCTGTTACTGTCCCTAGTGTATTGTGGCTTACAGCCATGTTTCTTGCAGTCTTTTTAAACTGTAGTGCCATCATTTTCCATAAAGAGTTGTGTAAAACTCAATGCTAAACATATATTTGTCAGAAATAATTTTGCTGGAAACCCCTGAGAAATTGAATATTAAACAGTTTTCAGAGTGTGATGTATAGTATTAAACATTTTATTCTTTAGCTTTTTGTATAGCAGGAAAGTGGTGCATTTTTTATTTTTTATTTATTTATTTATTTAACATTTATTGACCGGGAATGTCCGACTAGGTTCCACAGAGCCTGTTTTCAGCGGAGGCCCGGGGAGAAATGCTCCATCTAAAACATCTTAAAATTTAAA
Source organism: Protopterus annectens (assembly GCF_019279795.1). Classification (NCBI taxonomy): domain Eukaryota; kingdom Metazoa; phylum Chordata; order Ceratodontiformes; family Protopteridae; genus Protopterus; species Protopterus annectens. Next base: position 169,107,508 of record NC_056730.1, on the reverse strand, counting down.
ACATCTGTTATACAAATTGCCTTTGTTGTGTACTGTGAGGTAGTGTAATAATAATCTTTTTTGCATAGATATGAATAAATCAGATGTGCTGTTTGTCACTGTAGTGAAAGTTTATAGTAAACTCTTTTGGATTTGTTTTGATATTCACTGCACATTCTAAGCAAATTAAATGCATTTTCTGATATTGCATGATGCATAGTCATCTGCTTTGCGTCATTCTTGAGGTGCAAAACTTTCATCTGTTGTAGCAGTCTAATCTTCTGCCTGATGCCACAGGAAACTGCTTTGATGCTGTACTGAAACTACTTTTGGCAAGCCAAGTATCTTGTCAGTGTGAAAATTTCAGCTTAAATAGTTAAGTATGGGTTCATTACTTACACGGGAAGTGTCTGTCGTCAGGGTTAGCAGTCATCACACAGTAAACTGTTAGTTACAGATCAAATGAGTAAGAAACCAGTTTACCAGCTAGAAAAATATTTAAAGTATTCCATCACTATTAATTATGATTAATCTGAATGATATAGCTATCTTTCAGTCACACCTTACAATTTGCATACCTTTAATATAATGGCTGCGTTTTACACGGACTTCAGAACAAACTGGCTCCCCACCTAAGCACCATGTTCAATTATAGTCTCACATCAGGCTTTGTGCCCACTGAATGGCACACAGCAACAGTTATCCCACTCCACAAATGGGGAGCCACCACTGATCCTGGGAACTATCGCCCCATTAGTCTGACGAGCCTGGTCTGCAAGGCTATGGAACGAATCATCATGGAACTCATAAACAAAGACATTGGTAACCTCCAAACTCTGGACCCCACCCAGTTCGGATTTGTGAAAGGCAGAGCATGCCTTCTGAACCTGATCAACTTCTTTGAGGCAGTCACCAAAGCCTTAGATGAGGGTAAGGTGGTTCACACAGCCTATCTTGACCTCGCCAAGACAATCAGCACCATCCCTCATTCTGGAATTATAGCTAAACTCACTAAACTAGGTATAAATCCCTATGTTGCAAGATGGGTTGCCAACTGGCTCACTGACAGAATCCACACTGTAAAAGTTGCAGACTCCAAATCTGACTTCAAACCAGTGGCAAGTGGAGTACCACAGGGTTCATTCCTGGAATCTCTCCTGTTTGGTATCTACTTCTCTGAAGTACAGGCTAACACAGAAGGCCTCTGGCTAACATGGTTTGCAGATGACTGCAAACTAGGAGCCATAGTCAAGTCCCCAAATGATGTGGACATCCTACTGAAGGGCCTCACTGAGACAGATGCCTGGTGTCAGAGGCATGGCCTCAAGCTCAGTGCCAAAAAGTGCATTGTCAACCCCTTTGGTAAAAACTTTATACCCATGAACTACCACATATCAAGCAGTCTACTTAACACTGAATGTATGATAAGAGACCTTGGGACCCAGGTGGACAGTAGTCTTTTCTTTGATAATCACATCGTCACAGTAGTCAGGAAATACCTGTATGTGGCACACCTCATCGAAAAGGGTTCTCATCCAGGAAAAAAGGGGTCATTGTTCCCCTCTACTCAGCATTCATTAGACCGATTATAGAGTACAACGCCCCTTTTCGAATGTACCTCACAAGACATCTGCAGCAGCTGGAAAGGCCACAGAAGTACCTCACAAAAAGGATTACTGGCCTCAAACAGATGCCCTACACTGACCATCTCAAAGAACTCTAGCTTTACTATGTAGCTTATCACCTACTCCAAGGAGATCTCTGCCTAACATATAAAGCTATGTTAAACCTAGGGCTGTTGAACATGCTACACCTTAAGAATTCCCAGTCCCGCCGAGCTACACACTCTAGGGACCTAAACCTTGTCACCACAATAAACAGGACATGGTGGAGGGATAGATTCCTGTCCCAGAGACTTCTTATACTCTGGAACAAGCTACCCATCTATGTCAAGCAAAGTTCCTCATTAGCACTCTTCAAGAAAAATCTTGATGAGTGGATGGGAAATAGGAAATACACCCCAGGATCACGTCTGTGGCTCTGTTCGACAGGGGCACAGGAAATTAACTTTCTTGGGTGGCATAACCCAGGGAACCTTGTTGGCTAGGCTTATTTAGGCTCTTGGGCTGATAGCCTAGTACCTACCTATGAACCTATGGAATGCTGCTTCTCTCAACTTGTTTACATCAGTTCAGCTTTGTCTTTGTTGCAAATGCTAACCATTCTGTATACAGTATAATTCCAGTATGTCATGGAATGGAATAGCTTTGGCTACTTCATAGGTTCATAGGTTTATACTAGGCTATCTGCCCTAAGGCATTTATAAGCCTAGCCCAAATTATTGTGGCTTATGCCACCCCTTATATGAAAAAATACTGTGCCCATTAGTTTGTTATGCCTCTGTCCAGCAGTGACCCAGAGATGATTCCCGGGGTAAACCTACGATCTCCCATCCACAGGTCTAGATTTCTCTTGAACAGAGTCAGCGAGGTGCTCTGCCTCACATGGACCGGGATTTTATTCCACAGCATAGGGAGTCTCTGAGTGATAAATCTATCCCTCCAGCACGTCCTATTTATATCCGTGCTAAGGTTTAAGTCGCTTGCTCTAGTGGTTTTGGTGGATTTGGATTTTTTGAGGTGGAGCATGTCCATTAATTCTGGGTTGGACATGGCCTTGTATGTCAGGCACATGTCACCTCTGAGCAGACGGTATGCGACTGAATAGAGCTGGAGTTTCTTCAATCTGGCAGCATATGACAGATTTTGGAGTCCCTTTATCCTCTTGGTGAGGAACCTTTGGGGTCCCTCCAACTGCTGCAGATGTCGGGTGAGATACATCCCGAATGGGGCATTGTACTCGATCATTGGTCTGATAAGTGAAGAGTACAGGGGAACAATGACCTCACTAGATCTGGATGTGAATCCCTTCATGATCAGGTGGGCAATGTAGAAGGTCTTTCTAACCACTTTAGCAATGTGAGTGTCAAAAGAAAGGCCACTGTCAACCTGGGTCCCCAGGTCCCTGATAACCTCTTCTGTGCTTAGTGGATTGCCACCTATATGGTAGCTTGGGGTTACCTTGTTTTTCCCGAAGGGTATGACTATACATTTTTGGCGTTTAACTTCAGGCCATGGCTCTGGCACCAGCTATCTGTTTCCGTGAGTCCCTTCTGAAGGATATCCGTGTCCGATGCACTTTCCACTATGGCCCAGTTTGCAGTCATCTGCAAACTTTGTCAGCCAAAGTCCTCCCATGTTGGCCTGTACTTCTGAGAAGTAGATGCCAAACAATAGGGGCCAAGGACCGAGCCCTGTGGGACACCACTTGTGACCGGCTTGGAGTCTGACACAGCGCCAGCAACTCTAACCCTGTGGGTTCTGTCCTTAAGCCAGTTTGCAACCCATCTTGTGACATATGGGTTTACATTTAAGCTGGTAAGTTTTTCTACAATACCCGAGTGGGGTATTGTGTCGAAAGCCTTTGCAAGGTCAAGGTAGGCTGTATGGACTGCCTTTCCCTCATCAATGGCCTTGGTGACTATTTCGAAGAAGTCGACCAAGTTCAAAAGGCATGATCTTCCCTTGACAAAGCCAAACTGGGTCGGGTATAATATATTTGCATATATCTACCACCGTTTCATTGGTTTTTAAGAATACGTTGTATCTACCATTTTAAGATTTGCTATTGGTTTTCCCCATCTTTCTCTTTCCTGCAAACTAATCTGATATGGAATCTGTCACAATTTAGTCTGTAAGAATTGATAGGACTGTAGAGTATTGGAATGAACTGGAAGAAACAAGAATGAAACTGGAATGAACGTCTTTATCTTTTAATTACCCAGAACTGTGCTAAACAGATGCCAGTCTCTCCTTTATGTGCCAGATCTTCTTGTACCTTTCAGAATAAAAGTCTGCATACACTGTAGTTCGGTTAAGAATATTTTATTATTTACAGCGGAGATAGATGTCAGCAGTTCCCGAATCAAATGTTACTGTCTGCAATAAAGTGCTGATAAACTGAAATAGATTGCATTATAATGTCCATACTTCTGAACTCAATATACTCAGAATTATTCCCGTCCTCCTGAGTAATATAATTAATATTCTGGAATGCTGGATATTTGACCTGACTTCTGCACTCACTCTTGAGTGTCTGTACCAAACTTCTGTGGACTGCACTGCAATGACTTTCTGTGTATCAGTCCAAACTAACTAACTAATTGTGTCTGGGGTATCTCCTAATAATACCAAAACCCTGTAAATTTCTACACGCCTGTTTAACCTTGGTTCCCAAGCCTCGTACTATTGAAACAAAAGCTGTTTGCACTCAATGCACTGTATATTCTGTTAGCTTATTTTATTCTTATCAGTATTCTTGACTGAAGGTTATTTTCACTAATTGAAAGTGCATTCACCGAAACTGCATGCACAGTTTGAAGGCCTGCTTTAATACAGCTGCATTTCTAGACTTATGCAAAAAGAATACTGTATTTGTGTCTAATAAACTACATTCAAATGAAACCTGATCGTACAATTCTTTTCAGGCTAGAGAGAAGGTGTTCTACTACCATTTTTGTTCTCAATGTACATCATAAATTAAATTTCATCCTTCAGTGGATTTTCAGAGGATTTACCATTTTATATGTTTTAGACAATTACGTTCAAGTTACTTTTGTGTTTCTGTGTGTCTGTGTTTGTTTTCTTTAGGTTATGGATGTAGTACCTAATTTGATAAAATTACATTCTGCCTTATATAGGCATTCATGATTAAATCTCATAGCTCTGTTACACTATAGTCTTACTGTGCTATGTATAGTTCTTTGTACTGCTTATCACAGCTCTTGGACAGAAAGAATTTAATGTGAGATCATAATTGCAATATAAATAACGTCATAATACTTGTCTTACTAGTTACTTCCATTGTACCACCTGCCACTCTTGCAGCACTGACGCAGCTGTATTGTCTGTAACCCAATATTGTCATAGGATGCTTGTATTACAAATTAAAACCTGTAGGCAATGCAGATTCAGTTATCAAGCTTAAGACCTTGCTGTCCTTTAAGAATACTGATTACTACAATATTTTATGCTTGTTATATACAAATCATTTTTGAAGGAAGTTGGGGACTGACTTCTGATTATAAGGGAAAGCTTAATCCAAACTTATATATATTTTTTTACTGATTTTTAATTTTAGCGTTAGGTTTCTCTGATCCAGAACTAGGTCTTCCTGCAGTATGTTCCAGGCATATATTTTCAAATAGCACTGGATCACACATTACATTATAGATGAGACATAGGCCATCCCTATTTCTTCAGATTTTCCAGCTTTATATTTTTTTCTAGTAAGGAAATCATTGTACCTTTTGAGTTCTTTTGGGAGATTTCTTTGAGGTTATAAAGTATATTATTGCATTCAAAAATAGTTGAATCTGTGAAATATAAAGTGGTACAATGTTCTCCCAGGAATACCCAGAATGCCCTTTAGAATTAGGTGTTTTACAGAATATGTTTTTCTGACTTTGGTAGATATATAACTGTTCAGAGTTTAATATGATGTCTGCTATTGTCCCAAGGTCTTTAATGATGGTGTTATTCTTTCATACTCTGATCATTTATTTTCTAATTATAATTCACATCCTGCTTGCCGAGTCTCATGATGTTTTATTTACTGATATTAAAAGTGAAGTCATTATTTCTGCATCAGATATATATTCATGTAAAACGTATGAAGAACTTAGCAACTTTTATGTGAGTAATTGTAAATGTTACCCATTATGCAGTCATGAGCATATTTGGCTGTCCATGGCCCATAGCACAGAAGGAAGTGGCCTCAGTGCAGAGCCTTATGTGACAATAGTGTCAGTCATAGAATCATAGGAGGTTACTAGGCTATTGGCCCTAAGGCTTCTACAAGCCTAGCCATGTTATACCCTTATGGGCAAAGATATGTTTGCGTGCACATCTAAAATTAGTAACGGCTGCCCCTGTCTAAGATGGACATAGGTGAAACCCTTGGTATAAATTTACGGTTTCCCATACAGTTGCCCAGGGTACACTTAAACAGGGTCATTGAGTAAGTTTGTTTTACATGAATTGGGAGTTTGTTCCAGAGGAGTGACAACCTCTGCGGGATATGTCTGTCTTTCTAGCATGTCTTGTTAATATTGCAGACTAGGTTAAGATCCCTAGAGTGAGTGAATCTTGTCCCTTTGGATTTGCAGATGTGCAGCAGCTTCATCAAGACAGGGTCTGAGACTGTTCTGTAGGTCAGGCACAAGTTGCCTCTAAGAAGTCAATACGATACTGAGTAAAGTGATAGGGCCTTCGATCTGTCCATTTAGATCATGTGTTGTAGGCCCTGAATTTTCTTCATGAGAAACCTCTATGGTCTCTCCATTTGCTGCAGATGTCTGGAGAGGTACATACAGAAGAGGGAGCATTGTACTTTATTATTGGTCTGATGAGAGCTGAGTTCAGAGGAGTTAGAACTTCCTTATCTTTGGATGCTATGTGGTTGTTTATGAGGTGTGCAACGTAGAAGGCCTTCCTTACTACTGCAAACACCTGATGATCAAAATTAAGGCTGCTATCAACTTGTGTTCCTATATCTCTCACCAATGGGTTTGATCTTGGGGGGGGGTATTATTAATGTTGTAATTAGCAGGGATTTCTCCTTTGTTGAAGGGGATGATAATGCATTTTTTTTGCACTTAGTTTAAGTCCATGGCTTTGACACCAATCATTTGCCTGTGTAAGCCTCTTTTGTAGTATGTTCACATCTTTGGGGGATTCGATGATTGCACCCAGTCTGCAGTCATCAGCAAACTTGGTAAGCAACAGGCTATCTATTTTTGCTGGGACTTCTAAAAAATAGAAACCAAACAGTAGGGGGACGAGCAGAGATCCCTGTGGAATACCACTGGTAACAGGTCTGCTAGTAGAGTTGGCATCCCCAAGTTTGACTGTATATGTTGTTTATGAGCCTGTTAGCAACCCATCTAATGACATAAGGGTTAAACCCCAGTTTTTAATTTCTCCAAATCTTTTGGCATTTGTAATACCCTGACAAGAATGGACCCCATTCCTAAGTCAAAGTTAAATTAAAGTTCATGAAATTAGTATTGTTTCAATCTTTGATATCAGCCAGAAGTGCTCTTTGTAGCACCTGCAATATGCCCAATAATGACTCTTTCTGCAGTTTGTATGAAGTTGCATGTATTGGTAACATATCTAAATACGACTGTAAATTCTTTTTATAAGACCTGTTCCTCCTACTACAGTTGGGACTGTCTGGGTATCATTCTTCTACATTGCTCTGTTTTCCGCCTGCAAATCCTGATATTTTATGACTTTCTGTCTCTGTACGCAAAACACTGTAGTCACTGGGTATATCGATTTCAATGATCAGTGCTACCTTTGTCTTCTTTTCATGGACCACTATATCTGGTTTTCTTGCATCTATCATTTGACCTGTTGGTAATGGGTGATCCCATGTGATGAACACTTCATCATTTTCTATGATGCTTTGTGGCTCATGTTTCCAGTGTTTTTCAACTACTTCAGTAGTATAATGTTTGCACATTCCCCAGTGCAACAGTCTTGCCACATTATTATGCCTTTCAGTATACAGTCCTTCTGCCGTTAGTATATCACAACCAACCACAAAGTGTGTGACTGTTTCAAATTCTGTTTTACAAAACATACATTTGTCTGTTTCTCCCACATGTTCAATGGACTTTGTAAACCAACATGTATGTGGCCCACTATCTTGGGCCGCCAGTGTTAACCTTTCATCTTTTGGTTTGAATTTGCCTCACCTTAACCATTCCTACATTTGATCACAATCAACATGGGGTTCTTCCAAGAGATGTTCTTCATCTCACATTGCTGCAGTCCTAACACTTGGGTAGTCCGCTGTCCTCGGTCGGCCCGAATATCAAAGTATAAGGCTGACGTCGGTCAGGGCGCATTTGACTGACGTCAGGACGTCAGGGTACAAATGCGCATGACCGACGTCATATCCTCAGTCTTTTTTGCCGCATGGTCCGATGCAGAAGCAGTATTGCAAGTGCCGGTTGGCGTTCTGAGATTTTTCGATTTAGAAGTTTCAGACCGAGTTCAAAGTTGGCTAAGTACCCGTTGGGAATATTTTAGTTTTTCTTGCCTCAGTCATTTACCGGATGTCAGAAAAAGTTAATAATTGCATTTCTTGTGGGAAACAGATACCGCATAGAGATTATCATACTTTGTGTATTCCTTGCTTAGGGCCTGAGCACGACGTTGTTGGCTGTCGCTCTTGTGCTAGATTTAATAAACGCACTATAAAGAGAAGGTTGGATTGTGCAAGGTTAGTCTTTGGGAAGCGGTGCAACTATAAAATGCCGTCGGATGCTCCGACGCCCGCTTCTTCGAAGAAGCGCAAGGACAAGGCAGTTAAGCCTAGGCTAGAAGAACCGTCTGTACCAGACGCCGGTTCTTTAGAGGTGTCGGTGGAGCCGGTGGCTCCACCGGAGGTTTCTTTGTGTTCCCAGGGTGAGACCTTCTTATTGCAGGATGTGGCCTCTCAGGAGACTAGTCAGGCTGAGGGGGCTTCTCTTCTTACTATACTCCCCTCCCTTCCCAAGGTGGCTAGGCCCTCTCCTTCTGTTTCAAAGGCTTCCCCCAGGGGCAGGCCAGGTTTGGCTTCAATTGGTGTTACCCCTAGCTCCTCAGGTACTGTGCCCAAGAAGCATATGCTTAAAATGGCAGAAGATTTGATTACTTTGATTAGGGGTTCTATGCCCCCTCCTGATAAGAGACCTAGGGTGGATCCTGAGCTGGGGGGTTTTGAGCAGGCTTCAGATGTTTCAGAGTCTTCGGCTGAAGACTTGCAGGAGTACTCTCCTTATTCTGATTCTGATGTGGATGATTCTACTCCTTCTGCTACTCCTCCTGAGGATTTTTCTTTTCAGAAACTCTTCATTCCATGAGGGAGCATTTTAAGTGGGAAGGTCAGGACTTCTCTGATTCCAGGAAAAGGCTTAGGAATTTCTGTTTTACCCCAGCATAGGCCTTTGGCTATACCTCCTGTTTTGGATGTAGTGGAAGATGTTTTACAGAAGCTTCTCTTAATCCTGATTCTTTCCCTCCTGTTCCTGTAAAGCGGGATAGGTATTACAGGGTGCCTGAAGCTCATAAGTATCTTTTTAAGAGTCCTAGGGCAGACCCAGAAACTGTTAGCCAGGGGCCTAAAGGTGTTAAGGCTTCTGTTGTTAAGAATCCGGTTCCTGCAGACAAGGAGGCTAGGGCCTTGGATAGATGGGGAAAGAAAGTCTATACTTCTTCCACTCTTGCTATGAGGGCTCTGAATTGCCAGTTTCACATGTTGAAATACCAAAATTATCTCCTTTCACTACTGAAGTCTAAGGTTGATGCTCTGGCAGTAGGTATTGATTGTAAGGAGCTGCAAGATTTAGTGCATGTTTCTGAACAGGTGGGTAAGCATTCTTTGCAATGTGGTTTTGATGCTGTACAGGCCTCGTCTAGGGTGGCTGCCACTGGGTCAGTCCTTCGCAGGCACGCCTGGTTGAGGGATCAGAATTTGTCTGAACATGTTAAGACAAGGATTTTAGATGCTCCTTTACAATCTGACGTGTTGTTTGGTCCTCCTGTTGAGACAGTTTTAAAGAAAATGGAAGACAAGGCTAAGTCTATGCAGACTGTTAAAGATTTTTTGCAGGTCCAGCCTCCAAAGTTTAGTAGAAATTGGCCTACTAAAGGGTGGACGTATCCTTCTTATGGTTCACAGTCTAGGGGTAGATCTAGACGTGGTAAGGGCAGAGCCCAGGGCTCTTTCAGGCCTAGAACAGGGAGTTCTCCTGCGCAGGCTTCGGGTGAGGGCAGGGGTCAGTCCTTTCGTCAGCAGACCCAATGACCTACCTTTTCAGCTGCCAGAGCCTGCTCGTCTGGCAGCACCTTTGGGAGGAAGGTTGGCACTTTTCAAAGAAAATTGGAGTTTAATCACCCAGGACAGATGGGTATTGGATATCATTCACCACGGCTACAGGTTTTATTTCCATACCTTGCCTCCTTTCAAAGGCATGCCAGACGTTCCTCCTCCACAAAGACTAGAGGCTCACAAACAGGTTTCTCTGTTGCTACAACTAGGGGCCATACAGCCGGTCCCTCTGCCAGAAGTGGGCCTAGGATTTTATTCTCGCCTGTTCCTAGTACCAAAGAAGGGGAACACGTGGAGACCAATTTTGGATTTATCTATCCTCAACACTTATCTGGACATTCCCAAGTTCAAAATGTTGACGTTGCAGCAGCTTTTACCTCTGCTGGGCAAAGATCATTGGATGGTAACTTTGGATCTCAAGGAGGCTTACCTTCATGTTCCTATCAGACTAAGTTGCAGGAAGTATCTGCGTTTTCGAGCTGGGACTTCTCACTATCAGTTCTCTGCATTGCCCTTTGGCTTATCAACTGCGCCCAGAGTGTTCACGAAAGTTCTGGCTCCAGTGATAGCTTTCTTCAGACTAAAAGGAATACAGATCTATCCTTGTTTGGACGACTGCCTAATTCTGGCTCAAGGAAGAGAAGAGCTTCTTCATCATTTGGATTATGTGATAGCAGTGCTAAGATGCCTAGGGTATTCTGTGAACGAAATAAAGTCCAGTCTAGTACCCTCTCAAGACATGTGCTTTCTGGGTGTGAGACTGAATACAGCATCCCAGATGGCCTTTCTAACCCCGGACAAACAAAAGAGTCTATCCCTTTACTTCCATCAACTATCTCATCAGTCCGGCTGACTGCAAGGACAGTCCTTCAAGCCTTAGGGTTCATGGCATCTTGTATTCTGGTGCTTCCCAATGCCAAACTGCATATGAGGAAGCTACAATGGTATCTCAAAAATGTATGGACACAGCACTGCCAGGATCTAGACACTGTCATTCAAATAATACCTTGCATTCAAAAGGAATTTTTGTGGTGGGCTCAGGAATGTCACCTAAACAAGGGACTCTCTGTGACCCGGCCAGAGGCGAGTCAGATTTTAACGACAGATGCCTCAGACAAAGCTTGGGGAGCTCATCTAAATGGAAAGTGGATACAAAACAAGTGGCCTGTCAGACTACAACATCTACATATCAACATGAAGGAGATGTTAGCAGTCCAGTTTGCAGTAATTGCTTTCAAGGAATTGCTTCTTCCGGGGCAGGTGTTGATTCTAACAGACAACACAACTGTCATGTGGTACATCAACAAGCAAGGGGGAACGCATTCTTACCCTCTATGCAGGCAAGCAATGATTTTGTGGGAGACTGCTCTCAGTTTACAGCTCAATCTTCAGGCAAGGTTTCTGCCAGGAGCACAGAACTCCTTAGCAGATGTGTTGAGCAGACGAATTATGGATCCCCACGAGTGGAAATTGGATCCTCATGTATTTCAGAAATTGACAGTGTCATGGGGAACTCCAGACATAGATCTGTTCGCTTCTCCACTAAACCATCAGCTGCCAAAGGTACTTCTAAAGGCCAGACAGGACAAGCCAAGGATGATTTTAATAGCTCCGGATTGGCCTCAACAACACTGGTACCCATTACTGAGAAGTCTGGTACGGAAGCCTCCATGGCCTTTGCCTTCGATTCCACACCTGTTGTCACAGGAGGACAGCCATTTGCTAAATGTCAAGCTTCACTCTCTGCACCTAACAGCCTGGCATATTCTGTTTTGAACCAAAGTGGGCCTCCACTTCCTCAGCAAGTTTTGAATGTTATTTTGGAAGCTAGGAGGCCTAGTACAAGGAAAGCGCAGACAAATGGAAGAGATTTTTGTTTTGGAGTGCAGCAAAAGATTTTGATGTTTCTGAGCCTAATTTGAGTGTGGCTCTTCAATATCTTACTGAGTTACTGGACAAAGGTTTGTCTTTCTCTTCTATTAAAGTTCATGCTGCAGCAATTTCAGCTCACTATGATTGCAACCCACCATTGTTTTCTCATCCTTTGTTCAAGCAATTTCTTAGAGGGGCAAAGAATATAAGACCCCCACGAAGAGCTCCTACTCCTGCTTGGGATCTCAATTTTGTGTTGGAGAAACTCACTCTACAACCTTTTGAGCCTGCAGCTACTGCTGAGTTGAAATATTTATCATGGAAGACTGCTTTTTTGTTGGCCATTACCTCTGCAAGAAGGGTTTCTGAATTACAGGCCCTTATGGCAGTTGAGCCTTTTTGATTTTCCATAAGGATAGGGTATCATTACGTACTAATCCTTCCTTTATGCCTAAGGTGGTTTCTAGTGTGGCTTTAAACCAAACTATTCATTTGCCTACTTTTTATGCAAATCCCCAAAATAAAGGGGAAAAGATTTTGCACACTTTAGATGTCCACAGGCAGTTGCGTTATTATTTGGACAGAACTAAAGGGTTCAGGCAGTCTCAGCAGTTGTTTGTTTCTTTTGCCTTGAGTTCTCAGGGCAAGCCTGTATCAAAACAAACTATTTCTAAGTGGATTGGGTTTTGCATTGCTTTCTGTTATTCCCATCATGGCAAGGAGATTCCAGCTGGGATTAGGCCTCATTCCACTAGGGCTACTGCCACTTCAACAGCTTTTGAGGGGAGTGGCAACCAAGGATATTTTGGAGGCAGCTACTTGGAGTTCTGTGCATACTTTCTCTAGGCATTATCACCTGCCACTTTACTCTAAGTCCAGGGCTGGTTTTGCCACTGCTGTTTTGCAGGGCATTTTGGCAGCTCCTGCTTCCTTGTAGTTAGCCATCCTCCCTTACCTCTGCTTTGGGATTCTACCCAAGTGTTAGGACTGCAGCAATGTGAGATGAAGAACATAGTACAGTTTTGTACCTACCATAAATGTAGATGTTCGAAGATCCACATTGCTGCAGTCCAATTTACCCTCCCTCCTTCCCCTCTGTAGTTAGAGGCGGTTGTGTGGGTTGGGTTGTACATTTTGTGTATATTGTATATATTGTACATATAGTTGGTGCAGGGGTGGTTGGTTGGTTGTTTGCTGTCTTTTGGTTTTGACCTTTATTTTTAGGGTCTTCTGACATCTGGGGCAAGAAAAGACTGAGGATATGACGTCGGTCATGCGCATTTGTACCCTGACGTCCTGACGTCAGTCAAATGCGCCCTGACCGACGTCAGCCTTATACTTTGATATTCGGGCCGACCGAGGACAGCGGACTACCCAAGTGTTAGGACTGCAGCAATGTGGATCTTCGAACATCTACATTTATGGTAGGTACAAAACTGTACTTTTTCTATACTTGTAACTATATTTATGCATTTTCCACATTTCTTGCCTCCTCATCTGATCCTTCACCTTATATTCTTTCTTTTGTTTTTTGGCACCATTCAGTTGCTACCTGATTTTTATCAACTTCTGGTTTGATTTCTGTTCCTGCTCAATGCTGATATGCTTCTGCTAGACTAAGAAGGAAAATCACCTTAGATTTATTCTCCTCATGTTTCAAAACTTTCACTATATTTGGGTCTTGTTAGGTCAGCAGGTATGTATGCAGTCCACAATTGCAGATCTATACATGTAATCAATTTCAAGTAGGCTCATACCTCCTTCACAATGGGGAATACATAATCTTGGTATGCACTGATTTTTATAAATCATTTGATGAGCATGAAACATCCTTCTTATTTTCCTGTCTAATCTATCCAACACCTTTTGGGGCCAGTCAATCACTCCAAAAACTAAGTTAGGACAGGAGTAGCAAATTGGTTTATAGCTTGAATTTTGTTCCTTGATGTCAGCACTGTTTTCAGGATTAATTTATGTCTTCTGAAATATTTCTTACTAAGTTTTATTTGCATTTGTTCATGTTTTATTGTTGATCCTTGATCAATTCCCAAATATTTATAGACTCCTCCTTACTCAAGTTCTTTTATATCACATTCTTGTCCCAAACTGATGATTTCTTGGTGCTGCAGCTTTCCTACTTTAAAAGTTGCTTTTGCACATTTATCAAGACTAAATGAAATTCTTATATCATCTGAAAAAGTTTTGACTACTTGCAGTTGTGCTTTCAGTTCCTCATCTGATGAGCTATACAGTTTTCAGTGGCGGATTTAGGCATGGGCGCAGGGGCGCACGCCGGTCCCTTTTTAGACTTGCATTTCAAAAAAAAAAAAGTTTTACAGAGAATCCTGTCATCGACGCGCTTAATATTCTACATCAAAGATGTGATTGGAGGTTGCAGTCAGATGACTTTTTTCTAAAACGATCCTCTACTATATCTCCATTGTAATTTAGGCACGTTGGTGAAAGCTGTGATAATCGTTAAAAGTTTATTTAGTTAACCTTTTGTCTATTCAAGACAAGTTAAAACCAGCCAGACAAAAGACATTGAAACTGCTCTTCTAGTGTGAGTGATCTGCATTGAGGTAAATTTGCTAATTTTCATTGAAATACCCATTTAATTTAATTATATTCAAGGCGGCAAAGAAGTGGCACAGTTGAGAGAGTAAAAAACAAATAAGAAAAATAAATAAGCGTATAGTTTGTCCGTTTTTAAATAATTCTTTTACATAACTAATTGATTAATTGGTTGTTATGACGTGTTGCTATTTAAACCATATGAAAATGTGTTTCAAACAGTTTGAAAAAGTTTGGCAGGCGCTAAACAAAAGCGCTTATTTATTTGTCTTTCACTCGTATTTTGTGCAATAAAGCTTCTAATATACAATGCTGGATTTTACACGCTATTTTCTTCAACTAGCTACATGTCAGCACCGTGTTCCTGCACTTTGGTTGCTCAAGTTTTTGACAGTTGAGAGAGCGCTGCATTTGGCGCACTTATAGCATAATTATCATGCAGAGTCTCTGTTGTGATTTCACAGTATTGTTTTTTTTCATTCTTGTTTCTTTAGAAATTTGTCCCTGATTTGGTTGAGAATTATGCTACCCTCGGCAGAGATGCATGCTTTTCATTGCGATATTATATGAATATATTATATGAATTATATGGTGATGTTGCAATAACTCAATATTTGTTGTTCTGATCAAAATCAGCAGGTATACTTTTAGGGAGCTCCTTCCAAATGGCAGTTTGATCTAATTGTCGTGATAAGAGTAGACAAAAACTAAGCAAAATGCTGAAAATCTAGAAGTGAATGAAACCATTTGTGATGCTTTCAGAAATCCTGAGTAAACACAGAAGATTTATAAAAAAAAGGTAAAATTCTTGACATGCTTTCACTGAGGATGTTACCTTCTTGAAATAAACACCAGTAGGATGGAAGTGCATGTTAGGAAAGCTGGATGTTTATGCTCCAAGAAGATGAAAAATGTCTTGCTTGGTGTATAGCAAGACGAAATCTACCTGGAGAGGAGAATGACTTTTAAAAAGAAAACTGACTTCTGGGAAAATGGGGCAAGAAAAGAAAATATGAGATTCATACGGATAAGAGAAACTCTGTATCAAAAACTTCAGAAGTAGGGTTACCACTTACATACAAACAAACATACATATATTTCAGGTGCAGGCAATAATGCTGTTCTAGCCTGCCAATATACCAAAACAGCTGCTCTTAAAAACATCGAGACTAGTGCTTACTATGTAATTTGGTCATCTATTCCATGCATCAGCTACTCTTCCAGAGAACCAATTAGTACACTTCTCATTCCTATAGAATCTTCTACATAGGTTGCCTATGATTCTCTACTATTTTTGATAACCCCAACCATTTCCAGAAGAAGTTGTCTCTAAATACCCTATATACCTGAATAAGGTCACCTCTTATAAATCTGTATGAGACCTTGTACATATTTAAATATTTTAGTCTTTCATAATAACTTAAATTTTCTAATCCACTGATGCCCTTGGTATATTTCTGCTGTACTCTTTCAAATTTACTCTGCTTGTTTTCTTATAAAGTTTTCATATTGTTATTTAATATTCGAGTTTGGGTCTAATGAAACAAACAATGATTTCATCATTTCTGGCTTTTTAGTTTCATGAGTTCAAAGGAGATTACTAGGCTAATGACTTAAGAGCACTTACAAGCCTAGCCAATATAACCTGATTTTACCCAATATATGGCCCCTAGACACAAGAGGATGGCATGGATTTATGCCAATGCCTTGAGTATCTTACAGGTTGCCTCTGTCCACAGCTGACATAGGCACCATCACAGATGTGATTTTACAAGCCCCCATCCATTGAGCCAATTTGCATTGGAAGAAGGACAGAGAAGGGCTCTGCTTAATGTGAATAGGAAGCCTGTCCCAAAGAAGGGGCATGTTTTGTTTGAGTAGCTAAGTTTAACTACCTTGATTAGGTAGCCCTCATGCTGTTTGACTTGTATATGTATAGCAGCTTCATCAGGGTTGGATTTATGAGTGCCTTGTAGGTTAGGCAGAGTTTACCCCTTATTATACCATGACCCCCCCCAAAACGTGCACGCTGATTGGCCAGCGTGCCCATTGTAAATCGAGTTATACTAATGGAAAAAGGTCCGTCGCCGGACTTTTTCCATTAGTATAACTCGTTTTAACACTGTCTCGCTATGTTAAATGGGTTTAACATGAGACAGCTTTAAAATAAGCAACGGAGATCTCCGTTGCTTATTTTTGTCTCGCTATGTTAAACCCATTTAACATAGCGAGACAGTGTTTGTGTTAACGGAGAAAGCAAGATCTCCGTTGCTTTTTGTCTCGCTATGTTAAATGAGTTTAACATAGCGAGACAGTTTAAAATAAGCAACGGAGATGTCCGTTGCTTATTTTAACTGTCTCGCTATGTTAAACTCATTTAACATAGCGAGACACAAAAAGCAACGGAGATCTTGCTTTCTCCGCTGTTTTGCTCACAGCTCTGATGTACCGCAGGCGCAAGAGTACATCAGAACTGCCGGATGCCAGACATCTGCAGAAGGGCAGTAAACAGGCATTATACTATGCCATTATTTAAGAAAAGCAATAGTTTCTTTTCTTAAATAATGTCATGGTATAATAGCAATAACCCACTTCTGGGTGTGGGTAATGCTAAATTTAGCCACGGTTGGCTTTGTTTGGTCCCTCGGGTGTCGCCTCTGGACCAAACCACGCCAACCGTGGGTAAATTTAGCATTACCCACACCCAGGCGTGGGTTATTGCTATAATAGTCAGTAGGAGACAGAGTAAAGGGATAAAGTTTTTAATCTATCCACATATGACATCTTTTTATACAACCTATAATTCTATAACTATCATTAAAAAAATGGTTGATACAATTAGAATAACCCAAAGCTGAAGCTACCCATATGAAGGGATGAAACTTGTAAGCTGTAGACTGAATAATCTGTGAACTGTTCATTATGTATAAGTGTTTTATATAGTTCGGCTCACTGGTGAGTTTGAATATCAGTTTCAGTGTTTAAACCTGTAGAACCTAATGACATCAGGTTACATTAGCAGATATTTTCTTTAATCAAATAGATCAGTCTTTATTTAAAAACAACAATCTACAATTCTTGGCATCTATCTTTGTGCATTTTAATCTTTCATAATCATTATCAGAGTCTTTTAACACTACATAGATGTGGATGCCACTTTGTTCATTTTCTTTGTTGCTTTTAAAGAAGATTCAGTTCTCTTTTCTAGCCTTTCTTTTACTAGTTTACTTGCCAGTTAAACTGTTTACAAACCTCTGCCTTTTTCTTTACACTGTCCTCTCTTTTTCTCTTATCTGCTCAGTCATTTGTTAACAGTTTTTACAGACTGGGGCCTGTGTGGATTTATATTGTCTTGTAATCCCCTTTTTTTCTAGCTGGAAGTAATAGTATACACAACAGTAAGTAGAGTGAACTTGGAACTCTTCTTCATTTCCACGATTGGCAAAATCTGCAGTTACAACTATTTATTGAGTTTCTTTACATCTTTTAGCTCATTTTTCAAATGCTGCAATACCTGGTTGGTCCAGAAAATGTGCATCCAATCCCATGCACTCTCCCTATATAGCTAGCATGTTTAGTTTACCATAGGGAACATTCTATTTTGTTTTGCTGGTATAAAAACACTTTTATGCTGAAGCTTCCAGGTTTCCAATTTCCAGACATTGTGGTTATTTTTGACATAGTGCATACCAGTTTTCACCCTTTTTGACTTTTGTACAGTAGTTTTCAGAATGACTGCATACTACATTTCTACAGCATTGTATAGGTTTTGGAAATAACTTGCCCTTACCCTTTAGCTAGTGTAATTTTGGTAATGCATTTAATCAGGTAATCTTCCAGTTTTCATTATTCCTTGCACCACAGGGTAGTATTCCAACTGACTCCTGTTGAAGCTGAGTTCTCCTTTTAGTCTGTCCTCCTATGAGAACTTCTCGTTTACTACTATTTTTTCCTCACTAACTTAACTTGCTGTCCTTGTTTTGCCAATTCCATAACACAGTTTTCATCCCGTTATCTGTTTTACTTCTCTCCCCCATTGGCAATAAATCTAGCTTTCCACCCCTTAGTCACAAAATTGCAGACACTTCACCTCCACTCTGTATTCTGTTTTTGGGTTATCTAGAAAGAAGTTTTGAGCTCTTTTTTTTACTCAACCAAACTTTCTTTAGGTAACTTACAGTTTGCTTTGAAAGTTCTTTCTTGACTCCTTGCATTGTTCATGAGACTGAGGACCTCAGTCTTCTTACCCATTTTTATAGTGTGATCATAACTACAAATTGCATTGGAAAGATTCCAGGCACTTTCTTGCATTTGCAAAATCTATGCTCTTGGTCAGCTAGGTATTTAGTGTTGTGCCGTAGTTTGCTTTTGCTAGACTGTCTTTAGTACTCATTGCTAAGTAAATTTTTTGCAGGTGAACGTCAAGTCTGCATATGGTGCTTTGATCTAGACCAATGACATTTCACCAGTGAGCTGGTTAAATTATTACAAAGCTGCTGTTAGCATGTGACATGTTTTTCTTCCAAACAAACATTTTTCTGATTCCATCATAAAACAAGTCAAGGTATTTTTTCCCTTGAGCTGAAGAGGGACTGTGCAGGTTAGAGTTTTTTTTTCAATGATTGCCTAAAGCCTAAGACATTTTTATGGCATTTTAGATGCAGGGGTGTTCTGACAATCTCCAGGATGCCCTTTAATTT
The DNA here is from genome assembly GCF_019279795.1 of Protopterus annectens. Taxonomy (NCBI): domain Eukaryota; kingdom Metazoa; phylum Chordata; order Ceratodontiformes; family Protopteridae; genus Protopterus; species Protopterus annectens. Next base: position 169,088,441 of record NC_056730.1, on the reverse strand, counting down.
TACTGTTGCAATATTCTTAACATAAGGGATTGCCTGCCAAGAGTATCCCAAAATCCGGCCAGTATACCAAAGCCTTTTACTACCTAAGGTATGCCGCACATATGCTCCTCACATACGTAGGACATAAAAGTGACCTCGTACCATCCTCAGAACTTCTCTGCCAGCAGTCTGAATGCTATCTTTAATCGTCTGTCTGTTTGCCCAAGTTGTTTGGTGTTGTTTGCTGGTATATCAAGGTGTTTAGATAAGTGCCGTATTGGGGCTTTCTTTTCTTATTTACTGCTGCTTTTTTTCTGGGGTTTCTACATGTCATCCAGAAAAGGCAAATGTCAGTGTGGAAGACAAATTCCACATAAAGATAGTGCCAAAGACTTTATAAAGTCATAATTCCTCTCTTGTTATTTAGATGGAAAGTCAGCGTCTCAAACTTTTAGTGAACGACACTATGGAGGCATCTTCTAGGCCTGGCGTTGAGTCTTCACTGAAGAGTAAAGCCAAAAAAAAAAAAAGTTCTAACTCTGCTGAGCCTCCTACATTGGATGTTTCTCTCAAGGCTAATGAAATCTTGGAGGTTTGCCCAGTTCTGGAGTCAGATTCCTTAGCTGGAGTCTATTCAAAAGCTGCCATGGCTCTGACAACAGGCAGATCCTCTGAGGCATTGCAGATGTCCTTTTTGGATGGTTGGGGGAACCAGGACTTAATATTACGGAAGGGCCTAGGGGCGTTACGCAAATTCTGGTGAGGGAGGAGAGTCCGACTATTGTTTAGTGTTGGCTGATGTCTGGGCCTTCCATGTTTCATAAGGCGGACATCCATGTAAAAAAGAAGCAAAAAAAAAAAAAAAAGCATGTTTCTTCTCACAGAGACCTTCAATGTGAATGGAAAATTTTTATCTAGGGCTTATTTAATTCCCTTATGGCTTTGAAGCCTCCTTTGGGGGTGTCTGTCCATGCTTCTCCTTGGACATCCTTCCCTCAAAAGAGATTTAGGGGCCAAGAGGTTTCTTTGGATGATGATTCTTTGGCCTATTCCACACAGACTCCTTCCTCTCTAGAGTATATATCACATGAAGAGGAATCTACTAGTGCTGAATCACCTGTGGAGGAGATTACTTTTGGAGATACAATTGCTAAGATGAGGGAGTATTTGAAGTGGGATTGCACCCAAGTTTCTGATGTGCAAAAGAGATGTGAGCTCCTACAAATGGAGTTTCCTTCCCCATCTGCAGTTCCTCCAGTTTTGCTTGCTTTACTTGGATGTATTTTCTTCAGCATCTCAAGTTCCAGATTCTCAGCCCCCTGTTCCTGTGAAGCCTGACTGTAAGTGCCTGAAGATTGCACATTTCTTTACAAGTGTCCATCTGCTGATCCTTTGGTGCTTTCTGTGGCCTCGGATAAGCCTTATAATTTACTGCCCATCACTAAACTTCCTCCCTCAGATAAGGAAAGCAGGACTATGGAAAGACTGGGAAAGAAGGTCTATACTTTTGCCACCCTTGCTTTTTATGCTGTTAATTACCAAGCTCGTATGACTAGATATGCTTTGGATCTCCTTTCCTAGGCTACTCAAGCTATTTCTGATCTTCCATATTCTCAGGCGAAAACTTCAGCCTTGTCTTGCCTAGAGACTACCTCTCAGGTAGCTCACCATTCTATCAAGTACAGCAGTGATGCAGCAGAAACTTCATCTAGAGCTGCTGCTTCAGTATTTGTATTAAGAAGGTATTCCTGGCTAAGGCTTCAACCTCTGCCAGATAACATAAAAGTTAAGTTAATGGATGCTCCCTTGGATAACAGTGGTTTGTTTGGTACAGCTGCTTCTGATTCTTTTAAGTCTTTGCAAGAGAAAAGCAAGGAGTTACGGGACTTGAAATATCTTATGGTTTCACCTGTGCCAAAGTTGCAAAGGAGTTATCCTTCCAAACCAGCGTTTGTTCATAGACATGCCTGTCTTCCTCCTAAAAGTAAGAAAACTGGTAGGGGAGCTCCTCCGCCAAAGACTTCTCAGGCTTCTCTTGGTCAGAAGCAACCCTTTCCTGACCAGCCAGGTAACATATTACTGTCACATTCCTCACAGACTCTTTCTTCTTTCCGTTAGTCATTCGCTCTCTCTCTCTCTTACACTTTGGACAAACATAACTCAGGAGCCTTGGGTTCTTTCTATAATTCAGCAAGGGTATTTCATGGTTTGGAAATCCCTTTCTCCCTTCATGGACATTCATCAGCCACCTCAGGAACAATTTATTTCTTCCCAGAGGTACTTCAAGATCCGTTAGGTCAGGGAAACTATTCAAGAGGTTTCACTGGATCAAAAGGGAAAAAGGTTCTATTCAAGGATGTTTCTGGTGTCCCGAAAGGAAAGTCTTTGGAGACCCATTCTGGGTCTTTCACACCTGAATACCTTTATGAAAATACCTTTTTTTCACGTGTTGTCTTTTCAGTCCTTGTTTCCTTTAATTTTTCCTCAGGCTTTCCTAGCTTCTCTGGGTATCGAGAATGACTGCCTTCACATACATATTCCTCCACTTTTCAGGAAATGTTTGTTTCTCTGTTGCTTCCTTGGCATTTTCAGTTCTGTGCTTTCCCCTTTGGCCTCTCTACTGCCCCAAGGGTAGGCATCAAATGCCTAGCTCCGGTGATTTTCAGCAAGCTTCAAAGCATCCAAATATTTCTTTACCCGGATGATCTTCTCTTTCAACCATCCTCTCCAGAGACATTACAAAATCTTCACTTTGCCATTTACTCTTTTTCAAAGTCTGGGATTCACAGTAAACTTCAAATAGTCCTGTCTAACCCCTTCTCAAGATCATGTTTTCGTAGGGTGCAGGGTTCCAGACAGTGCCTTTGCTGGCATTCCTGCCTCTGCCAAAGGCCTTGACTCTTGTTTCCATCTTTCAAACACTTCTTCCTCTGACCTTTTTCACAGCCAAAGAGTTTGAGACTTGTGGGTTTTATGGCTTCCACTATTCCCTTATTATCTCTAGCCAAACTTCACATGAGGAAATTTCAGTGGTTTCTGAAGTCAGTTTGGCAACAACATGTGCATCCCCTAGAATTTTCATTTCCTCTTCTTCCTTGTCTAAAGAGGGAACTTCATTGGTGGATTCAGCAGTTGTCTCTGGACCCAGGCATTCCTTCCATCCACCTCTTCCATCTCAAGAACTGTTCAGATGCCTCAGAGGTAGGTTGGGGGAACAGCCCGTCTGTTCAGCCGAAGGAGCACATCATCATCAAAGAGGTGAGATCACTTGTGCAGGCACTTCATGCCTTCCATCCTCTTTCTCCCCTGGGCATCTGTGTTTACAGATAATACCACAGTCCTGTGGTATGTGAACAAACAGGGTAAGAAAAATCTTGCCTTCTTTGCAAGCTTGCACTCATGGTATGGGATCTTGCGGTTCAGTATCATGTGACTCTTCAGGCGGTTTTATATTCCCTCAGGTCAAATTTTTGTGGCAGACATTCTGAGCACATCCTTGACTCAATCCTACCTATGGATGCTTCTCAGGGATGTGTATCTGGATATTGTCCACAAGTGGAGTACTCATCAGATCTATTTGCCTCCCCTCTGAACAAACAACTTTCTCAGTTTTGTGCCAGAGTCCCAGGACCTTTGGTTTGGAAGGTGAAAGCTCTCACATTTTCTTGGAAGGGGATGTTTCTTTATGCATTCCCCCCTTTCCTCTCATTCTGAAAGTTCTGTTCAAGATTCAACAGGACAGACCCAAAATCTTGATGGTAACTCCCTTTTGGCCAAGACAGTGTTGGTGTTTAGTCATCTTCTGCATTTAGCCAATGGCAGTCATCACAAGTACCTCACAGGTGTACATACTCACAAAGCAAAACATCCCTAATCCCATCCCCACCTGTCCACTCTTCAACTGACTTTCTGGATGTTATGATTCTGATTCCTTACAGACATCTTTTCTCTGGGAACTTGTTTAGGGTTCTGCAGGAGGCTCGGAAACCCAATACTAGGAAATCTTATATATCCAATTGGAAGAGGTTTTCTGTGTGGTGTCTTTCATGTAACCTGGATCCACTCTTGTTAGATTTTCCTGTGGTTCTTTCTTACTTGTGTGAATTGTTCAGTGCTGGGTTGGCTTATTTTTTTGTTAAGCCCCACTTATCAGTTATATCTGCTTGTCTGCCTAAATCTCCTCCTTTAACTCCTAGGTTTCAGGCAAAACAATTTGTAAAATGTGTCCTTCACATTAGACCTCTCAGGATCTGGAATCTTAATTTTGTTTTGAAAAAAATTAACTTTGGCTGTTTGAGACTGTGGCTTCAGCTTCCTTGCAGCATTGCTCTGTAGCCCTTACTTCAGCCAGACAGGTTCATAAGTTATTACTAGGCTATTGACCTGAAGGTCTTTGTAAGCTTAGCCGATTGTACCCCATGTAATATTACAGAAACTCACTATAAGCATCTTAAGATCTTGGTTAGCAATGACTGGCCCATATCTAGGAGGATCCTAGGTGAAATCCCTGGAAAGAATTTATGGTTTCCCATCCAGTCATCCAGGCTACACTTAAACAGGGTTATGGAGGTTGAATTGGTAGCCTATTCCAGAGGTGTGGCAACCTCTGACAGACCTATTTGTCGCAGGCCAGGTTAAGGTCCCTGGACTGGGTGACCCTTACCCATTTCACTTGTGAGTGTCTGAACTTCTAGCCCTTATGCTTGTCCTCTTTTGGTTTTTCAAAAGGACAGGGTGTCCTTGCATTACTAATCCTCCTTTTATGGCCAAGGTGGTGAATGAGTTGTCACTTGATGTATTCATTTGTGTACTTTTTTCCCCTTTCACCACAATCTGCTAGTGAGAGGGTACTATACACCTTGGATGTGAATAGACAACTCAGATTTTATTTGGATAAGACTAAGGCTATCAGGAAATCTGATCAGCTTTTTGTTTCTTTTCATCCCAGGTCTTTGGGATTAGCTGTTTCCAAGCAGACAATTGCTCCTTGGATTTCTAAAGCCATTTATTTTTGTTATTTTTCTCATGGAAAGGCCCTTCCTTCCTTTTGTTAAAGCTCATTCCACTAGGGCTGTGGTTACTTCTAATGCTTTTTTTCAAAGGTTTGACACCAATTCAATTCTTGAGGCAGCTACCTGGACTTCTGTGCATGTCTTCATCAAACATTACAAGTTGGATGGAATTTCCAGAGCTAGAGCTGGTTTTGCTAAGGCCATTCTTCATGGCTTTCTGTACAGCTCTACTGTAGGAAGGAAAGGGAAGGGAAAGCTTTTAGCATTTCTGGAGGAAAATAGTCTCCAAGATGACAATCAGCATGAGTTCTTGCCCAGAGAGTTGTCAGCCAAACCTGATCCGGTAACAAGGATACAGGACTAATTGACAGAGGAGTGCCAGTAAACTCATTTTTGGCAAGCGTATGACTCAGCCCTACACAGGATGCTGACAGCAAAACTAGAGAGGGTCAAGATTCTTTTATCTTCTTGTGTATAGCACAGAAGTTGAGCATTTTTAGTAAAAGTATTATTTTATTAGAAACCAGGATCTGTCCTACTTAATAGGTTCACAGATGTAAAAATATTATTCTTCAGACCAGTAGTTTTTTGTTTTGTCATGCTGAGCTACTACCCTCCATGAACCTAAAGTGTTCATCTTTTCCAGGCATGCATTGAAAATACTTGTACTACCTGTACAGGAATTACCTATTTTTACTACCATATCCACAGCACAATCATGTGCAACTGAATTTAAATTGATGTCTTTCCACACGTAATGTCAGAGCTTCTCAAGGTAATATTTGCACAACCACCAAACCCAGTGTCCCACTTTCCCGCTTTCACCCAGTAGTCAATTAACCAGACTGCACCCCCCCCTTTGCAAATTCCTGGATCCGCCACTGGTTTTAAATCATCAACAAAGAGAAGATGAGAAGTCTTTACACTTTGTTATTTTCTGGGAGCCAAATCATAGCCATGACTTAATGTGTTAAGCAGGCAGCTTAATGGGTTAAGAGTAAGGCAAAAGAGCAATGGTGACAGAGAGTCACCTTGAAATATACCCTTTGGGTTTTTATATCAGGAATAATAATTTGTCCTTTATCATTGCTGAATTGCAAAGTGGTTTGTCACTGTTTCATGGTCGCTGTGATGTAATTTATCAGTGTAGGGTGTATCTTATACATTTTAAGCACTCTTTTATCCATGAATGTGGGATACTGTCAAATGCTTTTTTTGTAGTCAGTCCATGCCATACTTAAATTCTTCCCCTTTTTACAGTTCTCCACTATGACTTTAGTTAACAAATGATCCTTTGTTCCATATGACTTTCTTTTATTGCCTTTTTCTTCTATTGCCATAATTGAGTTTTCTTCTAAATGACTATAAACTCTGTTGGCATCAGTTCCAGTGTACAGTTTATATGTCATCAGTAGGGCAAGTTATTGGTCTATAATTTTTAGGGTAGCTTGCAGGTTCACTGTTAACATTGTTTTTCCTGTTGTTAGCCAGGTTGGTGTCTGTTTGGGGTGCGCGCATATAAATAGTTCTTACTCATGGCTAAATCTTCATGCAGAGATGCTCATACTTTTAACCAGAAGTTAGGTACTGCATCTTGGCCTGGGGTTTTCCAATTAGAGGCTTTTCTTAACTTTGTTTCAATCTCTCTGGCTGTTATTTCATCCCATTTCATATCCTGTACCTTTGAACTTCTTATTCTTTCTTTTACTTTTTCTATTCATTTAGCATCTTTGTTATGTTCCACAGGATCTCCAGAATGTATCTATTTCTTCTTTTTTTTTTGGTGGTTTTTCAATTCACAAAAAAGTCACACGGACTCGTTCACCAAATGTATTCAGTCTAAGCACTTTCGTCTCACACAATGATAAGACTTTTTCAGATAAAAAAAGAACAAGCCATATTGCCTTTATATACACTCATACAACATAAAACAAACTGGTGAACCAAACAAAAAACACAATCCAGGCTGGAAACAGGATGAAACAGATTTTAACATCAGTTTTAGCACTTTCGTCTGTATGTAGCACAAGACTTCTTCAGAAACATTATACTAATATAAAAAATCCATTAAGTACCATACTTTCTCCTCCCCTAAAAAAACACATGTACTGCCAAAACCAATGAAATGCACACTCCAGTTAAAATACCTTACAAATTCTTGACAGTCCAAGACTTGGTACCGAGCATTAAAATCACACATTCTTAAAGACACATGTTCTTTGAAAAACACACATTTGGTATATACAAGAACTTCATACTATATAGGAACGAAGCTTCAAAATGCTGTCGATAGATATAGTTTGATTGAATCCAGGTGGAAAACAAGCATTAAACCTAACTTGCCACCTTAACTCTTTATATTCAATGGTATCAGCCCAAGGACGACCTCTTACATTTTTATTAATCACCTCAAGACACAAAAATCCAAATTCATGACCGGGGTTTTCAACCACATGCTTAGAAAGTGTATTGTTGGGGTCCCCTTTCTTAATAGCATTGATGTGCTCATATACATGATCTTTAAATCTTCTCTAGGTCTTTCCTATATAGAACCCCTTACATTGCTTACAGAGAGCCGGGTAGACAATCCCAACAGTATTACAGTTGCAGAAAACAAATTTAATTGGATGTAAATACCATTAACAGTGGTCTCGTCACTTTCTACACCCATACAATCACATGACAACATAATACCATTATGCACTTAAAGAAACAGACACAAAATGACACAGTGGTGGTAATGCGGTAGCGTTGTCGCCTCACAGTAAGACACTATCCGGTTCGATTGTCAGCTAGAGCGTCTTCTGCGTGGAGACATACGTGAATGGGTGTACCTTCTTTGAAGGTTGTGCGTCAGGGCTGGTAACTCGGCATGTAAAAATCAACTACCAATCATTAGCGGACCGGAGTTCCGCTGTGGCAACCCCTAACTGGGAAAAGCCGAAAGACGCAACATATTGTATGTATTATATATAAAATTATACCCAACTAATAAACTGATGACAATACTTATCCACATTGTGCTTTTAACTTCAAAATACAACCAATAGATGCCATTTCATTTAAACCATTAATTCTTTCATTGATCTTAATATGTTTATCCATCTATATTAAATCAAGCAACTCTTCACTTAGCTCATTTTCTTCTAAACTGAGGGCACATTTTTGTTCTCCATTTTCTGTGGGCATACTATAGAAAGCTCTGTAGCATCTTCCTGTGACACATTTTCTTCAGTTTCATCCTATGTCATCTGTTGCTCTGTCATATGGAAACTCACTACCCTATCACTCCTCATCACTGACTGCATCAGAGTTGCCACAATTTCCTGTTCCTTCCCTTGCTGTCCAGCTTCAAATTAACTTTTATACTGGTTTCCTGTGGCAGGCTCCAAAATATCTTCATATGGCAACTGACCAATTGCTTCCCATTCTACTGGTTTATGCTTAATTTGGATGTCTGTTGCTCTATCCTTCTGTGGTGCTTTCTGAATTAGATTTTCTACACTGAATCCTTCACTTTGCAGGTATTCCATTCCATAACCTCAATTTCTATTCTTTAACTTCGCCAGTACTAATTTTCTTTTCTACTTTTCCTCTTTGTCTTCTTATTTTTTGTATTGTAAAGTTTTCCATGTCTGGATTCCTTTGCCTCTATTTCTCTTCAAATATCTTTGTTTTGCTTTCTCTTTTTCATAACTATTACACCACATTAAATCTCTTTTTCTTTCCCATGTCCATATTTCTTTTTCAGATGTCTCCTGATGTTCCTGTTTCCTCCTTACTTTGGAGACTCCTTCCATCATGTTGCGATGTAACCTGTATTAGACCTTCTACACCAAATCCTTCGCTTCACAGGCATTCCTTAACTTCATCTTCTATTTTTTTTAACTTCTACTTAACTAATCATGTTTTCTACATTCCCTCTTTGTGATATTATTTTTTTATTGTGAAATTCTCCATATCTGGATGCCTTTGCCTGTATTTCTCTTCAAATATCTGTGGGGCTGCCTTTTTTGTATTGATTAATTTGGCTTTTGACCTTGCATAAATATTGCACCATATCAAATCTCTCTTTCTTTCCTATACCCATATTTCTTTTTTATACTTTTCAAAAATCTCTAGGTTTCGTTGTTTAAATTTTTGCACTTCCTCAGATGCTTGTGTTTCCAAACAAATCAAAGTTTCATGTTCTTTATAATGTTTTTCACAAATCTGTTGTATTAATGAACACAAATTTTTATTTGAATCTTCTGACAGTTCTTCTTGTGGAAGTATTTTTTTCTTCTAATTTCTCTCTTAATCATTTTGTATATCTTGTGCGTGGAAATTCTGGGCTTTTTACATAATAGTAACAGTACATTAATTTCTTTCTTATCCTCACTAGTCCACTTTATCGTCTTTGTGGCTCTTCTTTGGCCTATCAGGTTTTGTGATTTTTGTGGACTACTACTTCCTTCTACAACAGGAGGGACATCCTCCCCATGGGCCTGGCCTGGCCCCATTGTAGGAATGGTTCTGCATTTTGAGGATTCTACACTGTAATTTTTTCAGCCCTGGTACCAGTACACCTACCAAGACTGGGCACTTTTTTTTATCCTGGTCTTTGTGCACCCAGCTGTCTTTTTTTAATTTTTGACCTATTTTTGTCCATGATATATGCTATATAAAATAAGTCTATATATCAGTGTTGCCTTGGTGAGATTTTGTGAAAAAAGGGTCCACCTAGTGAAGGTATTCACCAAGATTTGAGGATGAATTCAATTTCAGCAATACTACTCTCCTTTGTTTGCTGACTTATCATCTCTCCATTTGAACACTAGCTGGGTGAGTTTCTCAATGATGCTTGAGTGAGGGATTGTGTCAAATGCCTTGGCTAGGTTGAGGGAGGCAGTGTGAACTGTTTTGCCTTCATCCAGAGACTTGGTAACATTCTTGAAGAAGTTCTCCAGTTTAGCAGACAAGATCTGCCTTTAACGAAGCCAAACTGGGTCAGATCAAGAGTTTGAAGATCACCTATATCCTTGTTGATAAGGCTCATGATGACTCTTTGCATGGCCTTGCAGATAAGGCTGGTTAGGCTTGTGGGTCTCTAGTTCCCGGGGTCAGTTGAGAGACCACCTTTGTGCAAGGGGGTTATGGTTGCTGTTTTCCACTCAGCTGGGACAAAGACAGTGCTTGGACTGAGATTGAAGAGTGTGCTCAGTAGTTCCACTAGCTCCTGTTTTAGACCATTTAATATGCAGCCTGGGATGTTGCCCAGTCTCATAGAGGCTGTTTTTGGCTTTGGAGAGTGCGGCTATTGCCTGCTGTCCAAAGATACTAGACACAGGACTGGTTAAAGGTATGTCATGGAGTATGATTGTTGGGGACAGGAGAGTGAAGTGTTCTCCAAACCTGTCCACTAGCAAGTTGTATATGCCCTCAGGTTCAGTGTAAGTGTGATTGTATGAAGTAGTGCCATCTGTGCTAGGGAGAGTAGGGCAGTGTATGTGTAACATATGCCAGCATTGCTCACTGGAGTTTTGTAAAGAATTTTATGTCAGATGCTTCTGTTAAAATGTAGTTTTAAAGTTGCTTGTGTTAAAAATGCATCAACAGATATCTCACACAACCACACACATCATATTGCCTTGCTGTAAGTAAGCAACTCAGCACTCATCATCTTACCTTGCTGTAGTAAGTAACTTAATTAGGGAACAGTAATAGCCAGCCATAGACTCCAACCCAGGGTGGAATGCTATGCAGCTATAGAAAAAATGTCTATCAATAGTATGGGCACTGCAGAAACTTCAGCCCTACCTGTATGAAAGGAAATTCACTGTGGTTACAGACCAAAATCCCTTAACATGGCTACATTGTACCAGCCAGAAAAATGCCAATTTATTAAGGTGGAGCCTAGGGTTGCAGGCATATGTCATGACAATGCAGCACCGTAGTGGGGTCAGCAACTCCAATGTAGATGGGCTCTCAAAAAAGGGTATAGGTTAATGTGTTCCTAGACAGGTCCATTTCTGTCAAGCAACATTTTTCAAGGGTAACTTGAAAAACTAGCTTGAGTCTTCAAAGGGGGGGAGATGTGATGATATGAGGTAGTACCATCTGTGTCAGGGAGAGTAGTATATGTGTAGCATATGCCAGCATAGCTAGCTGGAGTTTTGTAAAGAATTTTATGTCATTTGTTTATCACACTGATTTGTACAGATGCTTCTGTTAAAAATGTATTTGTAAAGTTGCTTGTGTCAAAAATACATCAACAGTGGGTCCTACTAGACAGAAAAGAGATATTCATGTATGCCAGGCAGTATTATTACAACTGATTAAATGTATATGTTTTAACAGAGAATTCTGGAAGGGAAGAAGTTAATCTCAGTCCAGTTAACTTTGAGAACTAGGTTAACAATTAAATTAGTTGATTTACGCCATAAAGAGATTTTCTTACAGGTCTTATTGCAGCCAGAGACAAAAATGTTTAGGAAAACCAGGACTAGAAATCTTACTGTATAGTCATTAGGGTGAACTAATTGCTACCCTGGAAGGGTGGAAGTTTTTGAAATTGGTTTATAGCTTTCAGATGCTGCAACAGATCTTAGCAAAGCTGTGGGTGTGTATTGTACCAGAGTCAAGTGACCGGGTGTGATGTCATTCTATAACAGCACTGAATGATTTTTTAGATATTAGTGAGAGATATGACAGAACTCTTGCAGCAGCACTTTGTTCTTTGGAACCTGACAGAAAAGATCTCTCACAGATATCTCACACAACCACATACCTCATCTTGGCTTGCTGTAGTAAGCAACTCCATACTCATCACCTTGCCTTGCTGTAGTAAGTAACTTAACTAGGGAACACTAATTCTATGGTCAGTCAGGAAACTATAGTGAGATTAGTTAAATATTGTTTTTCTGCACCTGTGTGAATCTATCCAACTGTGTTATTTTTTTATATCACCTATGATTGAAACTCTGGTGTTTATTGTAACTAGATAGTCAATATTATCATGTTTTCTATTTTATTATTTATTATTAAATATTTCTAAACCTTTCATTGTGGCTGGTCTTTTAGAGAGTAATTTTAACATATTAAGAGTACTTGTGCTTGTTTTAGTGATACTGTGGCCACTCCTGAAAGCATTGGTCAAACCCTACCATTTGTATTAGTATTAATTTCACTCAGTATAATTGGGCACCCTTGCAAGACCCTTAAAGTAGCTGACTGGTGGCAGCATAATTATCTTATAGTCTGGGTAGAGGGAGCACAGCTCGTAAATCTGTGCCATCCTTTCACAGGTGTGTGTGTGTGAAAATCAAATATCCAAGTGTGTATGTCAGCTACTTGGAAGAGACACAGATCTCCAAATTGGTCAGTGTGGAGTCTTGTTTGGGGCCTGGAGAGAGAGACAGAGAGTCCAGCTCTAAGTCTAGAGGGTGCTCCCTGTGAGCTCTTAATGAAAATTGCTCTTGGTGCAGAGAGCTGCATTTGAAAACACTGTGTGTTTCCATTTTTGTTCCTAATGGCCCTCCCTCACCGGTGTCACTGGTGAGGATTGAGGCTCCTTTGATTATTGGTCCAGAGTAGAGACCGTCACAGATGCCATCATTCAGTAGGCTATAGTTTAATTTGGAGGAAATTTAACCTTTTTGCTCCTGAGAGTTGGTCAGATATGATCATTACTTATTACTTAGAATGAGACTGATTTATGGTCTGACTTCACCAGAGAGGGCCCCACACATAAGATGATGAAGTGATCCTCAATGTTGGTGAGCACTATGTCAAGGATGTTAGAGTCCGTTGTGGGGGTGCTAACTATCTCCTCCAGAGCATTTGTGTTAAAGTCCAGGAAACTTTGGGCAAGAGTGTTTGTGCTCATGTATGTTACCCAATCGAAGGAAAGATAGTTAGTCACCCATGACCAGGGTATTTGGCTGTACTAAGAGTGACATAAATAGGTCCAGGTAGGCTGTCTGTTTTTCATGGTTCATGGTGGGGGACCTATAACTAAAAATGATGTGGAGGGGGTCTTTCCTGCAGTAAGTTGGACTTGGAGTAACTCTAGGGAGTCATACTGTTTAACCAGTCTAGAGATGTATTTGTCTTTTATAAAGATGGATACTCCTCACCCCTTGTTTTTTTCATGTTCATTGTACGGTTTGAGCATGTGGAAGGCATTATAGCCCTGCATGGCTGGGGTACTCTGAGACCTTGAACCATGTCTCTGTGACTGCACTGACATCAGCATCTTGTAGGGTGAGAAGTGCTTCAAGTGAGTGCAGTTTTAATTTAGACTCCTAGCGTTAAGCAGCATAACCCTGAGTGTGTTTCTGGAGGATATTTTTACATTGGGAATTTTGTTCTTATGATATTGCTTAAAAAAAGGCTTAGCGAGGTCAAAATTGGCAGTGTGCTATGTCAACCCTTCATCATATACTGCTGATACCTCTTCAGATAGTGCCTTACAACTCAAATGAAAAGTTCACCTTTAACCTTTCTCCCCAGGCCTCCAGTGGAAATGGGCTTTTACCCAGTCAGATTTTCCTGGTAATCAAATGTCAGTAATAAATAAACACCTCATACTGCTCTATTTCTAACTGGAAAATGTCTCCTGATGCCCTTCTAGAAATTGTAATGTATAAACATTTTTCACTTGCTTTATTCTGAAGAAGTCTTTTCTACAATTAAGACAAATGTGCTTAAGAATTAAAAGTATTGTGTGTTTGTGTGCTTTAGCTTTGATCAGTGTTTATGACAATAGTAATTTTTGAAAGCTTAGTGGCAGTTCTTTCTTATTTTGTAGAGCTAATCAGTTTTGTGATTCCACCAAATGAATTTTTGTTGAATTTTACCTGTATATTTTTGTGCCTTATTAGGATATATTAAAGAATGCAAGCATTAATAATTTCATAACGCTTCATAATAATACCCTAAGCAGAATTTATTTGGATCACCGAGGGTGGCCTTCCAGTCTGTTTTGTAAACTATGTCATTTATTGCATCATTGGTACTATACAGAAAGGATTATTTGTTTTATGATTTACTTTGAGTTTACTTTTCAATTAACAATGATGGTATTATGATTCTTGTTAATTACAGAGAGTATAGCTCTGCTGGCATAGAGTAATAAAGCTGGCTATGGCTCAGGTGACCTTAATTCAATTAGCAGCTTGCACACGATGGAGATAGGCAGTGGAGAATAGGCTTACCCATTCTTGAGGGAAGGCAGAGAAAAGGCAGCCATGCAGTGCCACAATCCCTCAAAGGAGGAACAGCAGTGCAAATGTGCAGCCTAGAGCAGGCACTAAGCTCACCAAGCCATTGCCTGTTAGTGTCTTCAATGCATGTATGCAGAAAATACATATTCACATGAGGAAGGCATTGTGGATACATTTCACATTTCCCCCCACCCAGGGCCATGGTTAGGCAATCAAAAATTCTCTAATTGCCGGAAAGCTGGAGGGGTATAAAGCACCCTCATGTCTGCCTGAATGATGTCACCCCACCCCCCAGACAGCTCTCACCCTGATCCTGAGTAAAATAACTGGGCAAGGAAATAAAACAGTGCATGTCCTATTGGAAGGAAGCCTGATGGTCTGCAGGCAAGGGGACAAAAATCACACAGAAAAAATATAGGGGGTTTAGCCACAGGTGCAGTGCAAAATGACCGTAGGTTTGTCAATAAGCTATCTAAGATGTTTCTTCAAAATTGTTTTCATTCACATAATTAATATTTGAGCATATCTGATGATGGATAGTCTACTTAGCAATAATTTTGGTAATTAAAATTGTCCATAATGATTGCATTTTCATTGATTTTACATCTTAGAAGTCCTCGTTCCCTGTGGGGTTTGTTCATTAAAGTTTGTTGCAATGCAAAATGTATGAAGCATGGCTCTTAGTGCATTATTTTGCTGTACATGGTGTGACAATAGCAGGTACTGCCAGTCATGCCAGGAGAAGTAGGGCAGTGGATGTGTAACATATGCTAGCAAAGCTAACTGGAATTTTGTAAAGAATTATATGTAGTTTGTGTATCAAACTGATTTGTACAGATGCTTCTGTTTATAAATGTATTTGTAGGGTTGCTTGTGTTGGAAGTGTTTCAACACTGTTTCTTGCTGGACAGAAAAGCAATATACATGCATTGTTATAACTGTTTAGATGTATACATGGTGGCACCATATACTGGTAGAGAACAGGTTAATCCACCTGACTTTGAAAAAAATATTCTTGAAATTAATTTACTTTATTGGTTGAGCCATAAAGATGTTTTCCCACAGTTTTGAGGGGAGCCAGAGATGCAGTGTCTGTACTAGAGAATAGTTTGTAGCTCCTGTAGGATGAGTGGAATAGTTTTATTGTTTTGTGGCTTCCAGATGCTGCAACATATCTTAGAAAAGCTCCAGGTATGTATGGTGGCATGTAGGTGTTAAACCCTAGCAGCTTCTAGTGTTGGTAATAGTGCGGGAGCCATAAATCAGATGAGCAGATGTATGTGATGTCATTCTGCACAGAAATAATGTTTTAATATGAGAGGAGACTGAAGTCTCAGGGGCAGTCTGTTCTTGGAAGCCTGACTAGTAAGACTCAAACCCACATAATTTTGCCTTCCCATAGTAAGTAACTAGGGAACAGTAATACGTTTAGTCAGTCTGGAATAGATGGTGAGATTTGCTAAATACTGTTTTTTCTGTATCTGTGTGAAACTTTCTATCAGTGTTATTTTTACTATTTCCTCTGTCTGAAACTCTGATGTTTACTATAAATAGACATTTAGTATTTTCATGTCCTTTCGTTATTTATTTTTGAATACATTTAAACCTTACACTGTGGCTGGCCCTTTTTAAAAAAATATTTAAGTTTTGAGAGTATTTGCTTATATTTATTTGGTGACAGCTCTGGCCACTCCTGAAGCCTGGCTGTTTGGTCAACATTACCATTTGTATATTCATTTCTCTTAGTAAAATTGGGTACCCTTGCAAGAGCCTTAGGTAGCTGGCTTTGCAGTGCCTGGTGGTAGTGATAGCTACCTTATAGTCTGGGTAGAAGGAGCTATAGGTTCATAGGTTAGGCTATTGGCCCAAGGGCCTACGTAAGCCTAGCCAACAAGTTTCCCTTGCTTATGCCACCCAAGAAAGTTATTTTCCTGTGCCACTGTCGAGCAGAGACACAGAAGTGATCCCCGGGGTGTATTTCCTATTTCCCATCCACTCATCAAGATTTTTCTTAAAGAGTGCTAATGAAGAACTTTGCTTGACATAGATGGGTAGCCTGTTCCAGAGTATGGGAAGTCTCTGGGACAGGAATCTATCCCTCCAGCATGTCCTGTTTATTGTGGTGACAAGGTTTAGTTCCCCAGAATGTGTAGCTCGGAGGGATTGGGTTTTCTTTAGGTGTAGCATGTCTAATAGCTCTGGGTTTGACATAGTTTATATGTTAGGCAGAGATCACCTCGGAGTAGGTGATATACTAAGGAGTAAAGCTGGAGTTTTTTTGAGGCAGTCAGTGTAGGGCATTTGTTTGAGCGTTAGCATATAGGTTCATAGGTTCATAGGTTCATACTAGGCTATCTGCCCGAGGGCATTTACAAGCCTAGCCCATCGTTTTGTGGCTTACGCCACCCCTTTAGTATGGGGAACTATACCCATTATTTTGCTGTGCCTCTGTCGAGCAGTGACACTGAGGTAATCCCTGGGGTATATCTGTGATCTCCCATCCATTGGTCAAGATTTCTCTTGAACAAGGCCAGCGAGGTGCTCTGCCTCACATGTACCGGGATTTTGTTCCACAGCATAGGAGTCTTTGGGTGATGAATCTATCCCTCCAGCACGCCCTATTAATAGCCGTGTCAAGGTTTAAGTCTCCGCCCTTGTGGCTCTGATGGATCTAGATTTTTGAGGTGAAGCATATTCATCAAATCTGGGTTTGACATGGCCTTGTATGTTAGGCAAAGGTCACCTCTGAGCAAGCGTGGCGACTGAATAGAGCTGGAGTTCTTTCAGTCGGGCAGCATAGGACAGATTTTTGAGACCCTTTATCCTTTTGGTGAGGAACTTTTGTGGCCTCTCCAGCTGCTGCAAGTGTCGGGTCAGATACATTCCGAATGGGGCATTGTACTCAATCATTGGTCTGATGAGTGATGAGTAAAGGGAGACTATGACCTCCCTTGATCTAGATGAGAATCCCTTCATGATAAGGTGGGCAATGTAGAAGGTCTTCCTAACTACTTTAGCTACATGGGTGTCGAATGACAGACTACTATCAACCTGGGTCCCCAGGTCCCTGATAACTTCTTCTGTGCTCAGTGGATTGCCACCTATTTGGTAGCTAGGGGTAACCTTGTTTTTCCCGAAGGGTATGACTATGCATTTTTGGCATTTAACTTTAGGCCGTGGCTCTGGCACCAGTTATCCGCTTTCTGTGAGACCCTTCTGAAGGATATCTGTGTCAGATGTGTTTTCTACTATGGCCCAGTTTGCAGTCATCTGCAAACTTTGTCAGCCATAACCCTCCTGTGTTTGCTTGTACTGGAAAAGTAGATGCCAAACAAGAGTGGGCCCAGGACTGAGCCCTGTGGGACACCACTTGTGACAGGCTTTGAGTCTGACATGGCGCCAGCAACTCTGACCCTGTGGGTTCTGTCACTCAGCCAGTTTGCAACCCATCTTGTGATGTATGGGTTGACATTTAAGCTGATGAGTTTTTCAATGATACCCGAGTGGGGTATTGTATCGAAGGCCTTAGCCAGATCGAGGTAGGCTGTATGGACTGCCTTTCCCTCATCAATGGCTTTGGTGACTGTTTCGAAAAAGTCAACCAAGTTTAAAAGGCATGATCTGCCTTTGACAAATCCAAACTGGGTTGGATCCAAAGTCTGCAAATTCCCTATGTCTTTATTTATGAGGTCCATTATGATCCTCTCCATGGCTTTGCAGATAAGGCTTGTCAAGCTAATGGGCCGGTAATTTCCAGGGTCGGTGGAGGCACCGCCTTTGTGAAGTGGTACCACAGTTGCAGTGCGCCACTCCTGGGTACGTATCCAGAGGTAAGACTTTGATTAAACAGCTGTCCTAGCTGTGGGTTTAATTCCTCATTGAGTTCATGGAGCACACAGCCGGGGACACCATCAGGTCCCATGGATGCTGTGTTTTTTGCTTTGGAGAGAGCAGTTCTCACTTGGGTGCTGGAGATGTTTGGGGGGCTGCAATCGTTTGGTATAGATATCTCTCCTTTTGGGGAGGGAGAAGTTTGCACTGAACCTGTCAGCCAGTATGTTGGCAATGTCTGTAGGATCAGTAATCTTCACATCATTTTGAACTAGCTCTGAGCATATCTGGGAGTTTCCTCCCAGGTTTCTAACATAGCTAAAGAAGGCCTTATGATTGTCTTTTGAGTCTTTAGCTATTTTTCTCTCGAAATTTGCTTTGGATGATTTTATGAGAGCTCTTAGTTTTTTACTTATAGTGATCAAGGGTGTCTTACCTTTTAAGGATTTTGCTCTATCTTGTAGTAGCTTTCTCCTTTTGTTGTAGAGTTTGTTTATGGCTGGGGTCCACCAGACTGGACGTTTGCCTTTGGTACAAAGAATCTTTGTTTTGCTTGGGATTGCCTTATCCATGCAGTCCTGCAGGTGCTGGTAGAAGGCATTTGTAAGTGATTCAGCGGCTTGAGTACTGTTTTCCGCCGGCTCGGGGGCCTTAAAGGAGACCACACTAGTCTTTAGAAGTGTGAAGTCGGCTTTTGAGAAGTTCTTTACTGTGGTCTTTTTTATTTCAGGTGGGGGTGGGATGAGGACCTCCAGCGAGATTAGTTTGTGGTCTGATCTCACCAGTGAGGGGTACACCTCCGGTGTTGAACATTGTGCTCCCATGTTCGTGATGATGAGATCAAGTATGTTATCTCTTCTTGTGGGGATGGTGACTAGTTGTTCCATGGCATTTGAGTTTATGAATTCCAGGAACTTTTGGGCTAGGGTGTTTGGGCTTGAGTAGTGTTCCCAGTCTATATTAGGGTAATTGAAGTCACCTAGTATGATGGTGTTTGGTGATACATTTATCCCCTCTAGTGTTTTCAGGAAGGCCATGTGAGGTTCCTGAGTTTGTGAGGGTGGCCTGTAACATGCTACAATTTGCAGAGCAGTCTTGCCTATGGTTAATTGCACCTGGATGGTCTCTGATGCATCGTGCGTTGCTACCAGTCTTGAGGTGTGGGTGTCCTTGATGAATATGGATACCCCCCCTCCTTTCTTGGTATTGTCCGGATTTTGGGGCCGGAACGCATGATATGAGGTAAAACCTGATAGCGCTGGGGTGCTCTCAGGAGCCTTGAACCAAGTTTCTGTCACAGCACAGACATCGATGTTCTCCATACTGAGAAGGGCCTCGAGTGCGTGCATTTTGAGATTTAGACTTCTGGCATTGAGCAGCATTACCCTTAGTTTTTTCCTTTTTGTGTTCTAGGGTGGTAGGTTTAGAATTTGAGCCTTGCCTAAAAAGGCACTATGGGGTGGCAAGAGTCTTTGCCAATATCCGAATCCCAGGGTGACAGGTGCAAGCCGTCCCTATGAAGCAGCGTGGCTTGTCCAGCATGTCATCCCAGGCAGACAGACACTGGATCCCCTTTGAATGACACCAGTGTTTAAGCCAATTGTTAAAGCTGATCATCTTATCTCTGTATTGTGGCATCATTCTTGGTGAAGGTAGGATACTGCTCAAGGTCAGGGTCATACCTGCCTGGGCTACATAATCAGAGAGCTCCTCAATGTCTCTTTTCATGTAGTCCAAGGAGGTACATCTCAGGTCGTTTACACCAGCGTGGACAATGACTGAGTCATATTTGTACCTGCTGTTGAGAGACCTGAGTGCTTGCGTTATGTGGCGGATTCTAGCGCCTGACAGGCAGCTTACTGTGACCTTCTCCTTACTCAGTCTGGTGAGCGGACGTCAGTGTGTCTGACTATGGAGTCACCAATGACTAGTGTGTCTGGCATTGTGTTTGGCCTTAAGGGCTGTGACTGTTTGACACTCTGACTGTGAGGTCTATGTGTTGCAGGTGTTGTGTTCTGAGGTGGTGGTTGTTTGGGTGTCTGCTTTGGTGGCCTCTGCTGTTTTGGTAGATTTTGATCAGAGCCTCCGAGTATGTCTTTGTGTGTTTATGTGTATGATTTGAGGTTGTAATGGTACTATGTGAGACTGGGTCTATAGTGTGTGTGGTAACCTTCTCCTCCTGACTGGTCTTGCCAGTCCTATGTTGAGAGAGCTCAGCCTCCAGTTTGGCTGTATAGTTGCATCTCTCGCATGTATTTGTGTTTTGTGGGAGGAGGAGAGGGTAGTTCAGTGTACATGAGGCAATTGTAACATTGCCTCAATATTCCCAGGTTCACCAGCTGAGCAGGAGAGGACACTAGCAACTGATCCCTCGACATGCTAGAAGGAATAGACAAAAAAACTTTAAAAAGATTCCGGGGACGTGGGTGACCGAGAAATGGGGGGTTGCCTTTTTGGGGTACTATCTATGACAAGAGTGCCGTATCAAGGTAATAAGTACTGTAGGAGCAAGTGCTACGTTTAACAGATAGAGAATAGTCTACTTGGAGTCAAGTAGAGATGATCTTTTTAATTATAGGATACGCTGATTAGATCAGTAGTATAGTTCGAGGAAGGTAGTTTTAAGGGAAAATTTGAAGAGTGGACTTTAGGTAGCCCGAATAGTTTAAACCTGCTTAACCGGCGCTGCCCTATTGTGCAACGGTAGCAACTCCGCGCTAAATCGGGCTAAATCGCGCTAATGCGTGCTAAAGCGTGCTTTATAGCAGGGGGCTGGAAAAGACAGGAAATGACCCAAAATGGCCAATAAACTACAAGTTACTGCCTTAAACCACTCCTCTGAGGACAAATGAAGGAGTTATGGAAATGACCCCTAGTGGCCAATAAAACTACAGTTTCAAGTCAGTAACCACCTCTACGGGGGGCAGGGAAGCTGCTCAATGTTAGTCACTGCCACTGATGAACACAGAGACCCTCCCTCAGCCCAAGCAAAAATGGCCTCACAGAAACTTTCAAACAGTTCAGGAACAGCAAGCCTGTAACTGAACTTTTTTAACTCTCAGAAAAGTGGGAAAAAAGCAAGATTTTTTTTGTTGTTACTTAGCAAGCAGGGCATCACTGCAGAGGAAGGGAATAATCGGTACTGCACATTGATATGAGGGAACCCATGGTGGCAGCTTAAACCACCCCAACAGAGTCTACCAGTAACAGAGGAAGCCACTAGTTCAGGTACATGGCCAGGATCAAGGGTTAAAAGTTTTAAATGTAACCAGTGAGATTGTGTATTTATTTATTTGTTTATTTATTTATTTATTTATTTAATTACATTTGTTAACCGGGTAATGTCAGACTGGGCCAGGAGCATGTTTTCAGCAGAGGCCTGGGGAGAAAATTTCCAAAACAGTAACAATACTAACAATAATAATTATATACAAGACAAATATGAAATACAAATTCAAATAACAGTGTGCACATCTATATACCGTGAAGCATTAACAGTGACACCAACATCATTGCAATTGCATGTACAGTTATGAGCAATGGTTCATATGAACCCATGTCCAACAGAGCAGCAGAATGAAGTTGTAACATAAAAGCAATTCAGCATAGAGATGAAGGGGAAAAGTGGGAAGGATAGAAGCTGCAGGATAAGGGGTAAAATTAGGAGGAGTGATGTAGTAAGGGAGCAAGGAAGAATTAGCCTGGAGTACGGACATCTGTATGTATCATATAGATGTCCATGGAGGCAAGGTGGGGAAAAAATGGTGGAGGAGCCACCAAGTGTGAATAACAGTGTGACAGTCGTATGTTCTCTGGAGACAATAGGGGTACCAAACTCTCACAAGATGTTATATCCTATCTCAATGGATGGAAAACAGGCCACTGCTAAGAGAACCATAGCCTCTGACATAACCATTGTGAAGCCTGCAGTGGTTAAAATGGAGCAATACTTTCTTGGGCAGTCCACTCCAATCAGAGCTTTAGGAGGGACCCCTTTCCAAATACCTTTGGTCAGGGTTAACCTTGACCGGGAGGGTAGAAAAGGAAGCCAGCAAGTAGGTGTGTTTGAGGTTATCCCTGCAAATGTCTTGATAGGGAATGATTTTGATAATGCAGCACTCAGTGTGCATGCAGGGTCTGGTAACCTGGGGAGACCCAGACAGACATCACACCTGAAGGTGATGTGGCTACTTCAGGGAGGGAGCTACCCTGTACCAGTGAGCCTGAAAAGGTACTACTGTTAGTAAAACAAAAAGGCAAACCGGTATCATGAAAGGTCCCATTTATTCAAACTGGTAAAAAACAAACAATAAAAGAAATACTAAGCGCTTTCACCCATGACCATTCTGGGCATCTTCAGAGTATGTTGTCATTAAAAACATGCATCCTTATATACATTAAATCAAGGTAACTCACAGAATGTTAACCCACCTTCCAGCACCGCAGTGAACGCTAGAGATGGCAATATTGAAAGTACATCTAGCCGGAAGCAAGGGAGTTTCAATACATGGCTGGCAGCTCCCGTTTTAAACAACAGAACGGTTATGGGAAACAGCGCCAACATGGGCTCCTTAAATAAACAGCTCACAGAGTTTGAAAAAACCTTGAAGCTGTTTAAATCGCTTCAAATGGACAATGTCTTCTTGGAGAGATCCATCGAGTTACAACAGGTACTCAAAGGACTAAGGATTTTTAAGCTCCCGATAGGATTCGAAGAAGGAAACCAGTTTTTTGATGATTTGACAAGTCTGTTTGATAGAACAGGTATGGACCTTATGAGATTGATTATTCGTAACAACAATGTCAAATTAGTCACACTAAAAGAACAGCTTTTAGCTTTAAACACTAGTATAACCAACGATTTATTGTTTGAATTTAATAAGTTCTGTTTTGAGAATATTTTAAGAGATATGGATAACTTTTTGTCAACAAGGGGCTTGAAAGTAAAAACAACAAGCTCCTGAGGGACAGTAGTGAATACGCTGAAAAAAGAGCGTATGCACATTTCAGAGCCAATAAAACTAGAAGGCAAATGGAAGTGAAGGAAAGATCAGGTTATAACACTACAACCTCAGTAGAGGCTACAATGAGTGAACCTACTACAACCCATGACAAGGTTACTAATAGAAATGATGAAGAGTTTTTTTTTAGAACAGCAACCTCTCAGGTGGTCCAGCCGGATACGAGACCAGTATCAGAGCCAAGAATTCCAGCAGGGCCATTATGAGGGATCGGGGGGGGGGTCACCGGTTCAATCAAAGATATCAAACAACCACACACACATCAGCTCGATACAACAACAGATAGAAATTGAGCATGAATCTGATAGACATCTCTAAGTCACTAGTGTTGATTTACACGCAGGAACTTTAACAGATGGTTCAAGGCAGAGTGATTTGAATTGCTCTGGTGAACATTTTTATGACAATATGACAGAGAATTATGTTCATCATGTTACACTGCTGCAGTCATTACACTTGGGTTATCCTGCCGTCAGGTGGTTCCCCAGTCGGCCCGAGTTCCAAAGTCCTGGTCCAGCATCAGTTGCTGTTGCCTCCTCCCCGACATCAGTGCGACAGGGGTATATAAGATGCAGCTGACACCATTTTCTTCAGTCTTTCTTGCCGCACGGTGCCCGAAGCAAAAGCAGATGTTCTTCATCTCACATTGCTGCAGTCCTCACATATGGGGTAGTCCGCTGTCCTCGGTCGGCCCGAATACCAAAGTATTAGGCTGACGTCGGTCATGGGTGCTCAGATCTGACATCAGAGCGTCAGGGTATAAAAGCGCATGATCGACGTCATATCCTCAGTCTTTTTTGCCGCATGGTCCGATGCAGAAGCAGCATTGCAAGTGCCGTTCGGCGTTCTGAAATTTTCGTATTCTGAGTTTCAGACCGAAACCAAGTTGGGCTAAGTACGCTGGGGAATATTTTTGTTTTTTCTTGCCTCAGTTAATTCCGGATGTCAGAAAAAGTGAATAATTGTATTTCTTGTGGGAAACAGATACCGCATAGGGATTATCACTCTCTTTGCATTCCTTGTTTGGGACCGGACCACGACGTAGTCGGGTGTCGGTTTTGTGCTAGGTTTAATAAGCGCACTATAAAAAGAAGGTTAGATTGTGCTAGGTTAGTCTTTGGTAAGCGGTATAATTATAATATGCCGTCGTATCCTCCGACGCCCGCTTCCACGAAGAAGCGCAAAGACAAATCCTTGAAACCTAGACAGGTTGATCGCAAAGACAAATCCTTGAAACCTAGACAGGTTGATTCGTCCGTTTCGGACGCCGGTCCTGCAGAAACTACAGTGGAGCAGGTGGATCCGGCTGAAGTTTCTGTTGAGTCTCAGGGGGAAACTTTGGTTTTGCAGGATGTGGCCTCACAGGAGTCAGGTCAAGCTGAAGGGGCCCCTCAGGTTACTGTTCTCCCTTCTATGCCTAAGGTGGTTAGGCCTTCTGCTACTATTTCTAAGGCTTCTTCTAAGGGCAGGTCTGTTTTGCCTTCCTCTGGTGTCCCTCCAGGTACTTCAGGGTCTGTGCCTAAAAAGCACATGCTTAAAATGGCAGAAGATTTGATTACTTTAATTAGAGGTTCTATGCCCCCTCCTGATAAGAGGCCCAGGGTGGAGCCAGAGTTGGAAAGTTTGGATCAGGTCTCAGATGACTCAGACTCTTCTGCTGAAGATATTCAAGATTTTCCCCTTTATTCGGATTCTGATGCAGAGGATTCCACTCCTTCTGCTTCTCCTCCAGAGGATTTTTCATTTTCAGAAACTCTGCATTCCATGAGGGAGCATTTTAAGTGGGAAGGACAGGATTTCTCTGATTCACGGAAGAGGCATAGGGAATTCTTGTTTTTACCACAGCATAGACCCTTGGCTATACCTCCTGTTTTGGATGTTGTTCAAGATGTTTTCTCGGAGGCTTCCCTTAATCCAGATTCTTTGCCTCCTGCGCCAGTTAAACCGGACAGGTATTACAGGGTGCCTGAGGCTCATAAATATCTGTATAAGAGTCCTAGGGCGGACCCAGAAACTATTAGTCAGGGGCCTAAGGGTGTTAGAGCTTCTGTTGTAAAGAATCCGTTCCTCTAGATAAGGAAGCTAGAGCTTTGGATAGATGGGGTAAGAAGGTGTATACCTCTTCTACTTTAGCAATGAGGGCTTTAAATTGCCAGTTTCATATGTTGAAATATCAGAATTTCCTCCTTTCTCAGCTAAAATCTAAAGTGGATGCTTTGGCAGAGGGCATAGAGTGTAAAGATTTGCAGGATTTAGTACATGTCTCTGAACAGGTGGGTAAGCATTCTTTGCAGTGTGGTTTTGATGCTGTACAGGCCTCTTCTAGGGTGGCTGCCACTGGTTCAGTTCTTCGGAGGCACGCCTGGCTTAAGGATCAGAATTTGTCCGAGCATGTTAAAACTAGAATTCTGGATGCTCCTTTACAGTCTGAAGTTTTGTTTGGT
Source organism: Protopterus annectens (assembly GCF_019279795.1). Classification (NCBI taxonomy): domain Eukaryota; kingdom Metazoa; phylum Chordata; order Ceratodontiformes; family Protopteridae; genus Protopterus; species Protopterus annectens. Next base: position 169,062,948 of record NC_056730.1, on the reverse strand, counting down.
CCCCCTGTGGAGTCGGTTTTGAAGAAAATGGAAGACAAGGCTAAGTCCATGCAGACTGTTAAAGATTTTTGCAGGTGCAACCTCCAAAGTTTAGTAGAAATTGGCCTACTAAGGGGTGGACCTACCCTTCTTCTGATTCTCAGTCTAGGGGTAGATCTAGACGTGGCAGGGGCAGAGCTCACAGTACATTCAGGCCTAGAACTTGGAGTTCACCTGCACAATCTGCAGGTGAGGGCAGGGGCCAGTCCTTTCAAACAGGCCCAATGTCCTGCATTTTCAGCTGCCAGATTCTTCTTCCTGGCAGCTCCTTTGGGAGGAAAGTTAGCACTCTTCAAGCAAAACTGGCTTTTAGTCACCCAGGACAAATGGGTATTGGACATTATAAACCGAGGCTACAAGTTCTATTTCCATACATTGCCTCCTTTCAAAGGCATGCCAGACGTTCCTCCTCGGCAAAGGATAGAGGCTCACAAGCAGATTTCTTTACTTCTTCAAATAGGAGCTATACAGCCAGTTCCTCTGTCAGAAGTGGGACTAGGATTTTATTCTCGCCTGTTTCTAGTACCAAAGAAAGGGAACACGTGGAGACCAATTTTGGATTTATCTATCCTCAACACTTATCTGGACATTCCAAAGTTCAAAATGCTAACGTTACAACAGCTTTTACCTCTGTTGGGAAAAGATCACTGGATGGTAACTCTGGATCTCAAAGAGGCTTATCTTCATGTTCCTATCAGGCCCAGTTGCAGGAGGTACCTGCGCTGGCTGGAAATTTACATTATCAGTTCTCTGCATTGCCCTTTGGCTTATCTACTGCCCAGAGTGTTCACAAAGGTTCTGGCTCCAGTGATAGCCTTTTTCAGGTTAAGAGGAATACAGATTTATCCTTATTTGGACGATTGCCTGATTATTGCACAACACAAAGACAAACTTCTGCATCATCTACAGTATGTGATGGTAGTGTTAAGATGCCTAGGGTATTCTGTGAATGAAACAAAGTCCAGTCTAGTACCCTCTCAGGACATGTGCTTTCTGGGTGTGAGACTGAATACAGCTTCCCAGATGGCCTTTTGACCCCGGACAAACAAAGAAGCCTTTCTCTTTATTTCCATCAAATGTCTCTACAGTCCAGGCTGACTGCAAGGACAGTCCTTCAAGCCTTGGGGTTCATGGCATCTTGTATTCTGGTGCTTCCCAATGCCAAACTGCATATGAGGAAGCTTCAATGGTATCTCAAAATGTATGGACACAACACTGCCAAGATCTAGACACTGTCATTCAGATAATACCTTGCATTCAGAAAGAATTTTTGTGGTGGGCTCAGGAATGTCACCTAAACAAGGGACTCTCTGTGACCCGACCAGAGGCGAGTCAGATTCTAACGACAGATGCCTCGGACAAGGCTTGGGGAGCACACCTCAATGGAAAATGGGTGCAAGACACGTGGCCTGTCAGACTTCAACATTTGCATATCAACTTGAAGGAGATGTTAGCAGTCCAATTTGCATTGATGGCTTTCAAGGATTTACTTCACCCAGGACAGGTGTTGATTCAAACAGACAACACTACTGTCATGTGGTACATCAACAAGCAAGGGGGAACCCATTCTTACCCTCTTTGCAGGCAAGCGATGATTTTGTGGGAGACTGCTCTCAGTTTACACCTCAATCTTCAGGCAAGGTTTCTACCAGAAGCACAGAACTCCTTAGCGGATGTGTTGAGCAGACAAATTGTGGATCCTCACGAGTGGAAACTGGATCCTCATGTGTTTCAAAAGTTGACAGTGTTATGAGGGACTCCAGACATAGATCTGTTCGCTTCTCCACTAAATTACCAGTTGCCAAAGTTTTGCACAAAAATGTTTCATCCCACAGCTTGGAAGGTGGATGCTCTATCATTCAGTTGGAGCAATCTTCATGTCTATGCCTTTCCACCTCTGCCTCTCATTCCCAAGGTACTCCTGAAGGCCAGAATAGACAAGCCATCCATGATTCTGATAGCCGGATTGGCCTCGACAGCACTGGTACCCACTACTGAGGAGTTTGGTACGGAGCCTCCATGGCCTCTGCCTTTGATTCCGCATCTTTTGTCTCAGGAGGGCAATCACTTCCTCAATGTCAAGATTCAGTCTCTGCATCTCACAGCCTGGCATATTCTGTTTTAGACCCTGGAGGGTCTCAGCTTCCACAACAAGTTTTGAATGTTATTTTGGAGGCCAGAAGGCCTAGTACAAGGAAAGTTTACGCTGATAAATGGAGGAGATTTTTCTTTGGAGCAAAGCGAAGGACTTTGATGTTTCCAAGCCTGATTTAAGTCTTTCTCTTCAATATCTTACTGAGTTATTGGACAAGGGTTTGTCTTTCTCCTCGATAAAGGTTCATGCTGCAGCCATTTCTGCTCACTATGACTGTGACCCTCCTTTATTTTCCCATCCTTTGTTTAAGCAATTTCTTAGAGGGGCAAAGAACATAAGACCCCCACGAGAGCTCCTACTCCTGCTTGGGATCTCAATTTTGTGTTGGAAAAGCTTACTCTACAACCTTTTGAGCCTGCAGCTACTGCCGAGTTAAAGTATTTATCATGGAAGACTGCTTTTTTGTTGGCCATTACCTCTGCAAGAAGGGTTTCTGAATTACAGGCCCTTATGGCAGTGGAACCTTTCCTGATTTTTCATAAGGATAGGGTATCTTTGCGTACTAATCCTTCCTTTATGCCTAAAGTGGTTTCTAGTGTGGCCTTGAACCAAACTATTCATTTGCCTACTTTTTATGCAAACCCCCAAAATAAAGGGGAGAAGATTTTGCATACTTTGGATATTCACAGGCAGTTACGTTATTATTTGAGCAGAACCAAGGGTTCAGGCAGTCTCAGCAGTTGTTTGTTTCTTTTGCTTTGGGTTCTCAGGGAAGACCTGTTTCAAAACAAACTATTTCTAAATGGATTGGGTTTTGTATTTCTTTCTGTTATTCCCATCATGGTAAGGAGATTCCGCTGGAATCAGACCTCATTCCACTAGAGCTACTGCCACTTCTACTGCCTTTCTAAGGGGGGTAGCTACAAAAGATATTTTGGAAGCAGCCACTTGGAGTTCAGTACATACTTTTTCCAAGCATTACCACCTTCCTCTTTATTCTAAGTCTAGGGCTGGATTTGCCACTGCAATATTACAGGGCATTTTAGCAGCCCCTAATGCTTTATGATTTTGCCATCCTCCCTTTACCTCTGCTTTGGGATTCTACCCATATGTAAGGACTGCAGCAATGTGAGATGAAGAACATAGTACAGTTTTGTACCTACCATAAATGTAGATGTTCAAAGATCCACATTGCTGCAGTCCAATTTACCCTCCCTCCTTCCCCTCTGTAGTTTGGCATGGTTATATGGTTTGGGCGATGGTTGTTGTTGGGCATGTTTTTGGGAGGTATCCTGTTTTTGGGCTGTGGCCTTTCTTTTTAGGGCCTTCTGACATCTGGGGCAAGAAAAGACTGAGGATATGACGTCGATCATGCACTTTTATACCCTGACGCTCTGATGTCAGATCTGAGCGCCCATGACCGACGTCAGCCTAATACTTTGGTATTCGGGCCGACCGAGGACAGCGGACTACCCCATATGTAAGGACTGCAGCAATGTGGATCTTCGAACATCTACATTTATGGTAGGTACAAAACTGTACTTTCGCTAGTGCTGGTCGGCAGTCTCCTGAGATTTTCATTCCAAATCCAGAACCAAAGTCTTCTACAAAGCTAAGTACCCCGTTGGGGAAACTTTTTCTTGCCTCACACCGATGTCAGTAAAAGTTAATAACTGTATTTCTTGTGGGAAGTAAATACCTCATAAGGATTTACATTCCTATTGTATCTCATGCCTAGGGCCTGACCACGACGTCACTGGTTGTCGGTTTTGTGCTTGGTTTAACAAGCACACTATTAAACGTCGGTTTGATTTTGCCCGACATTATTTTGATAGAAAATTCAATTATACCATGCCGTCGGAACTTCCGACAACCGGAATACACCCAAAGCGCAAAGACAAGGATAGGCATCTGAGGCCCAAAACTGACGACGAAGCCTCTTCTAGGCCAGTCGCCGGTTCTCCGGTTTTCAGCGAGGCGCATTCGCAGCCCCTGAAGACAGCTTCTGTAGAACCTCAAGCCGCCTCTGACTCCCACGTGGAGATGGCTGGGCCTTCGGACGCACAAGTTCTTCAGCCTACCGAGACTAACCTTTCAGAGGGATCTGGAGTTGCTGAGCAACCCACAGCTGCAGAGGGTGTTTTCAGACCTACTCAGTTAAGCATTAAACCCTCAGCTAAATCTAAGCCTTCTTTAAAGTCAAAGAAACAAATACAGCATTCTCCAGGACAGGCCTCAATGCCTAAGAAACAAATGCTCAAAATGGCCGAAGACCTAATCACTCTGATCAGGGGGCCCCATCCCCCTCCTGGAAAAAGGCTTAGACAGGATGCAGACTATGACTCATCCGACCAGGTGTCCATCTCTTCTGATTCATCCTCAGACCTAGGACACTCTTTACCCCCTTATGAGGATTCTGATGCTGAGGAATCAATTCCATCAGCCTCACCGCCTGAGGACTACTCCTTTGGGGAAACCCTACATACCATGAGGGAGCATTTCCACTGGGAAGGCCAGGATTATTCAGAATCCAAGAAAAGGCTCAGAGACTTTCTTTTATTACCTCAACACAGACCCCTTGCTATTCCGCCAGTGTTAGATATTGTGGATGATGTGTATACTGAATCCAGCTTAAATCCTGATTCCTTACCTCCTGCCCCTGTTAAACCTGACAGATACTACAGAGTCCCTGACTCACATAAATTTCTGTATAAAAGCCCTGTAGCTGACCCTGAAGCTATTTCTCAGGGACCCAAAGGAGTTAAGGCCTCATCAGCCAAGAATCCAGTTCCCTCTGGCAAAGATTCCAGAGCATTAGACAGATGGGGAAAGAAAGTATATACGTCTGCAACTTTAGCAATGAGAGCCTTAAATTGCCAGTTTCACATGCTAAAATATCAGCAATTTTTACTGTCTCAGTTAAAACAAAAAATGCTTCCACAATCAGATCCTCCTAATTTTAAAGAAATGCAGGATTTATTGCATGCAGCTGAACAAGTGGGAAAGCATACCTTGCAATGTGGTTTTGATTCTCTAGAGACCACCCGCAGAGCAGCAGTTACAGGCTCTGTCATTAGAAGACACGTTTGGTTAAAAGAACATACGTTACCAAATCATGTTAAAGTAAAATTATTGGATGCACCTTTGCAGCAGGATGTGTTATTTGGAGTTAAGGCAGAAGAGGTATTAAAGAAAATGGAGGATAAGGCAAAATCTATGCAAATGGTGAAGGATTTCTTACAGGTTCAGCCTCCTAGATTTAGCAGAAATTGGCCAACTAAGAATTGGTCCTTTCCAATTACAGACAGACCTCAAAGGGGAAGATACAGACGTCCAAGAGGTAGAGGTCAAACACAAGGTACTTACAGGCCTCGACAATGGGTTGCATCAGGCCAGAAAAAAAGGGGAAGACAGGCCCCAACCATATAAAAAACAGCTCCAATGACTTCTCACTACAGCTGCCAAACAAATCCTTCTTGGCAGCCCCTTTGGGAGGAAAGCTGGCACTCTTTTACCACAATTGGCAAATGATCACCAAAGACAAATGGGTTCTCAACATTGTATTTCAAGGTTACAGGTTCCACTTTCAAACTCTGCCATGGTTAAAAGGAATGCCAAACCTGCCACCAAATCAATGGGCAGAGGCTCAAAAACAAATTACAGCACTCATGGATATGAAAGCTATTCAAAAAGTACCATCACAGGAGCAAGAACAAGGATTTTACTCAAGACTCTTTCTGGTACCCAGAAAGGACAAAGCCTGGAGGCCCATTCTGGATCTTTCATCTCTAAACACTTACCTGGATGTTCCGAAATTCAAAATGTTGACATTACAGCAGCTTCTTCCCATGCTGGACAAGAAAGCTTGGCTCGTGACTTTGGACCTCAAAGGGGCATACCTGCATGTCCCTATCAGACAAAACTGCAGAAGATACCTCAGATTCATAGCGAGTTCAATGCACTACCAATTCTCTGCACTGCCCTTTGGCTTATCTACTGTGCCCAGGGTCTTCACAAAGTGCCTGGCACCAGTAATTGCATTTTACAGACAGAAAGGAATTCAAATTTATCCGTACCTGGACGACTGCCTGATTCAAGCAGAGAGCAAGGACATTCTTCTAAAGTATCTGGCGTTTGTAAAAAAGTTATTAAGTTGGCTGGGGTACACAGTAAATGAAAAGAAATCAAAACTAGTGCCCTCACAAGAGATTATATTCCTGGATGCCAGCTTGAACATAACGGCCCAGATGGCTTATCTCACGCCAGACAAACAAGGACAACTGACTCAATACTTTCAATTGATGGCAACAAAGACCCAACTACCTGCAAGAAAAATTCTGCAGGCCTTGGGCTACATGGCATCTTGAATACTACTAATTCCATATGCCAGACTGCATATGAGGAAACTACAATGGTACCTAAAGAATGTATGGTCTCAACACTGTCAAAGTTTTTAAACAGTTATACCACTAATCCCTTGCCTTCAACAGGTGTTTCAACGGTGGGCTCAAGCTTGTCACCTCAACAAGGGACAGCCTTTTACACAACCCACAGCCAGGCAAACACTGACAACAGATTCATCGGATTACGCCTGGGGAGCACACATGGCAGGCAAATGTATTCAGGGCACGTGGCCTGCAGAACAAAGGCATCTTCACATCAATCAAAAAGAGATGCTAGCTGTACAAAATGTGCTTATAGCTTTCAAGGACCTGCTGCATTCAGGACAACTACTACTAAAGACAGACAACACCACAGTTATGTGGTACATAAACAAGCAAGGGGGTACTCACTCCTACCCCCTATGCAGACAAGCTATGACCTTGTGGAACACAGCTGTAAACCTTCAAGTTCATCTGCGAGCACAATTTCTGCCAGGAGACAAAAACACACTGGCAGATGACTTAAGCAGAAACATCTTGGATCCTCACGAATGGGAGCTGAATCCACAAATATTCAGAATGATAACACAGAAATGGTGGAGCCCGGACATAGATCTGTTTGCATCCCCAATAAACTGCCAGCTACAAAAATTCTGCACGAGGAGTTACCATCCACAAGCATGGAAAGTGGATGCCCTCTCATTCAGCTGGGAGAACCTACAAGTATACGCTTTCCCACCACTACCTCTCCTGCCAAAGGTACTCATAAAAGCCAGGCAGGAAGAGCCAAAGATGATCCTGATTGCACCAGACTGGCCACGCCAGCACTGGTACCCAATCTTAAGGAGCTTAGCACAAGAACCACCCTGGATTTTGCCTCAAATCCCACATCTGCTGACTCAGCACAACAAACAAATACTACACAGCCAGCTAAAGACCTTAAACCTAGCTGCATGGAAGATTCCCTAGTCAAGCAAGCAATGCCTCTCTCCAAAGCTGTTATGGATGTCATTCTGGAGGCCAGAAGGCCTAGTACCAGGAAAGCCTATTCGGATAAATGGAAGAGATTCTGTGCCTGGAACCAAGCTCACAGCCTTGACCCTCTTGTCCCAAACATTCCTCAGATACTACAATACTTAACTGAGATGCTGGACAAAGGACTGTCCTTCTCATCCATCAAGATCCACATCTCTGCCATCTCTGCTCATTACAACACGGATCCACCAATTTTCTCTAATCCTCTGTTAAAACAGTACCTCAGAGGGGCAAAAAACATAAGACTGCCCCATAGAGCACCTACTCCAACTTGGGACCTCAACTTTGTTTTGGAGAAGCTAACTTTACCTCCGTCTAAGACAGCCAACACAGCAGAATTAAAATATATATCTTGGAAAACTGCTCTGCTCCTGGCAATAACATCAGCACGAAGAGTTTCAGAATTACAGGCACTAATGGCAGTGGAACCTTTCCTCATTTTCCACCAGGACAGGGTGTCTTTAAGAACTAACACTACTTTTATGCCAAAGGTGATATCCAGTGTGGTCTAAACCAAACCATTCACCTGCCAACTTTTTATCCTAAACCACAGAATAAAGGGGGGGAGACTGCTGCACTCTTTGGACATTCACAGGCAGTTACGCTTCTACTTGGACAAAACCAAAGCTTTCAGAAAATCTGAGCAATTACTGGTAGCATATGCTGCAGGAGCACAGGGAAAAGCCATTTCAAAACAGACTATTTCAAAATGGATAGGACATTGTATACGTTTCTGCTACACATACCATGGAAAACCTGTTCCTAGCAGCATTAGATCTCACTCCACCAGAGCAACAGCCACTTCAACTGCCTACCTCAGGGGAGTACCTACCAAGGATATTTTGGAAGCAGCAACTTGGAGTTCTGTACATACCTTCACCAAGCATTACCATCTGCCTCTATACTCTAAATCCAGAGCTGGCTTCACCACTGCAGTGCTGCAGGGCCTTATAGCCACCCCTAATGCCTTATAGAACCAGCCACCCTTCCTCAGCTTTGGGATTCTACCCAAGTGTAATGACTGCAGCAGTGTAACACTATGAACATAGTACAGTTTTGTACCTACCATAAATGTAGATGTTCAAGTGTATACACTGCTGCAGTCCAGGTTACCCTCCCTCCTTCCCCTCTTACTGGCTGGTACGTACCTATTTCTTCTACCCTTACTACCTGTGGGGAGTATTTGCTGGTAGCTGTAAGTTGTTTTTTGCTTTTCTTATGTATGTTTTATTAGCAATTGGAATTGCCTACCTATTTAGGGGCACCTGACATCTGGGGCAAGAAAAACTGAAGAAAATGGCGTCGGCTGCATCTTATATACCCCTGTCGCACTGACGTCGGGGAGGAGGCGACAGCAACCGACGCCGGACCAGGACTTTGGAACTCAGGCCGACTGGGGAACCGCCTGACGGCAGGATAACCCAAGTGTAATGACTGCAGCAGTGTATACACTCGAACATCTACATTTATGGTGGGTACAAAACTGTACTTTTCCTTCCTCACACTATTGGATTTCAGTGTGACCAAAGAGACTGCAGATTTTGTTACTATGCTAAAAAGTGATGAAATATGTATGCCTTTACAATGTTGTACCATAATACAAAATGGAGGTTTCTCAATATATAATTACACTGGAAATGAGTTAACATCTAATCATATTACATTGTTTAAAAAAGGTTTCACCTTTATCCCAAAATTTAAGTATCACATAGGGAAAATCTTAATTAATCTCAGACTAGATGTTAGACTGTTGAATTTAAAAATGTTTTTTTCTAACAATGTTAGTCCTAGGATAGGGGAAGGATTACTGGTATTAAAGAGAACAAGTACCTTTATAGCCCCACAAAACCCCATGATACACTTATTTGAAATATTATGTGAAACAAAAATACGTAGATGTGTTAAGAAAGAAATAACATCACAGGACAACTTGACCACAGGAGAAAGATTCTGTTTGAATGAATTAATTTCTACAGACAAATACAGGGTTATGAAACTTGATAAAGGTGGTGGGGTAGTGGTTATGTCCAACACAGACTATTTGAGCAAAATAACATTTATGTTAAGTGACAATGATACATATGAGAAGGTTTCTAAGTTTGAGGTTTACAGGGCCTACACCAAATTGGATTGGCAGTTGCATGAATTTCTGATAGGTTCATAGGTTCATACTAGGCTATCTGCCCTAAGGCATTTATAAGCCTAGTCAGAGTGTGTTTGGCTTTCGCCACCCATTTTAAATTAATTTTGCTATGCCCTTTTTCGAGATTAGTATACTGTGCCTCTGTCTAACAGTGACACAGAAGTGATACCCGGGGTAAACCTATGATCCCCCATCCACTCATCAAGATTCCTCTTGAAGAGAGTCAATGAGGGACTCTGCCTAACCTAGACTGGGATTTTATTCCAGTGTGAAGGGAGCCTCTGGGTTATGAATCTGTCCCTCCAGCATGTCCTATTTATTTCAGTGCTGAGGTTCAAGTCTCTCGAGCTCGTAGCTCGATGGGATTTGGATATTCTGAGGTACAGCATGTCCATTAATTCTGGGTTGGACATGGCTTTATACGTCAGGCACAGATCGCCTCTGAGCAGGCGGTATGCCACTGAGTAGAGCTGGAGATTCTTTAACCGGGCAGCATATGGCATCTGTTTGAGCCCTTTGATCCTTTTGGTGAGGTACTTTTGGGGTCTTTCCAGTTGCTGCAGGTGTCTGGTAAGGTACATCCCAAAAGGGGCATTGTACTCAATTATGGGCCTGATGAGGGATGAGTAAAGATGACCTCCCCTGATCTAGATGTGAATCCCTTCATGATTAGATGGGCTATATAAAATGTTTTTCTAACCACTTTGGCCACGTGGTTGTCAAATGAGAGATTGCTATCAACTTGGGTCCCCAGGTCCCTAATTACTTCTTCCAGATTAATGGATTACCACCTATGTGGTAATTTGTCGGCACTTTGTTTTTGCCAAAGGGGATGACTATACACTTTTTGTCATTTAGCTTGAGGCCATGGCTCTGGCACCAGTTGTCTGTTTCTATGAGGCCCTTTTGGAGGATGCTTGTGTTGGCTGGAGAGTCGATTATAGCGCCCAGTTTGCAGTCATCTGCGAACTTGGTCAGCCACAGTCCTTCCATGTTGGCCTGTACCTCCGAGAAATATATACCGAACAGGAGAGGTCCCAGGACTGAGCCTTGTGGGACACCACTTGTAACTGGTTACTCCTGGTTTGGAGTCTGACAAGGCTCCAGCAATTCTAACCATGTGGGTTCTGTCCTTGAGCCAGTTTGCAACCCATCTAGTGACATAGGGGTTTATATTTAAGCTGGTGAGCTTATCTATAATGCCCGAGTGGGGAATTGTATCGAAGGCTTTTGCGAGGTCCAGGTAGGCTGTGTGGACCACCTTCCCCTCGTCAATGGCCTTGGTGACTGTTTCAAAGAAATTGACCAGGTTTAAGAGGCAGGATCTGCCCTTAACAAAGCCAAACTGGGTAGGATCCAGTGTCTGTAGGTCCCCAATATCTTTTTTATGAGGTCCATGATGATCCTTTCCATAGCTTTGCAGACCAAGCTAGTCAGGCTTATGGGGCGATAGTTTCCAGGATCCGTTGAGGCACCACCTTTGTGGAGAGGGACCACCGTTGCTGTACGCCACTCTTTGGGTACATATCCTGTGGTAAGGCTGAGATTGAACAGTAGTTTTATGTTTTGGTTTAGCTCTTCTTTGAGTTCATGTAGGACGCAACCCGGGACACCGTCTGGTCCCATTGATGCTGTGTTTTTGCTTTGGAGAGGGCGGCTCTTACCTGAGCATCTGAGATGTGAGGGGGGCAGCACTCTGCTGGGATAGATATTTGCCCTTTTGGTGGAGAAGTTTGCGCTGAACCTGTCAGCTAGGATGTTGGCAATGTGTGTGGGTTTGGTGTATTTTTTGTCATTTTGGACTAATTCTGAGCATATCTGGGAATTCCCACCCAGGTTCCTAACATAACTAAAGAAAGCCTTGTGATTATCCTTAGTGTCCTGTGCAATTTTTCAATCGAAGTTGGCCTTAGACGATTTTATGAGTGCCCGTAGTTTTTTGCTAACACTGATCAGAGATGCCTTCCCTTTTTGGGATTTTGCTCTATCATGTAGTAGCTTCCTTCTTCTATTGTATAGTTTGTTTATGACTGGGGTCCACCAGACAGGACGTCTGCCTTTGGAGGATTGGGTCTTGGTTTTATTTGGGATTGCATGATCCATGCATTCCTAAAGGTGTTCATAGAATGTGTTTATAAAGGATTCTGCGGTCTGGGCCATATTTTCCACAGGCCCAGGGGCTTTGAAGGATTCCACCTCAGTTTTGAGGCGTGTGAAATTTGCTTTACAGAAGTTTTTCACTGTGGTTTTCTGGGCAGGGGGTGGGGTCAGGATGTGAATATCCAGTGAGATTAGTGTATGGTCTGATCTTACTAGTGAGGGATACACTTCTGGTCTGGAGCATAGAGTCCCCATGTTGGTGATGATCAGGTCCAGTATGTTTTCCCCTCTTGTGAGAGTGGTAACAAGTTGTTCCATAGCATTTGAGTTTATAAATTCTAGGAACCTTTGAGCTAGGGTGTTGGAGCTAGAGTAATGCTCCCAGTCTATGTTTGGGTAGTTGAAGTCGCCCAATATAATGGTGTTTGGAGAGACCTTCATATTTTCCAGTGTTCTCAGGAAGGCCGAGTGGGGTTCCTGGATTTGGGAGGGTGGTCTGTAGCAGGCTATAAACTGGAAGGCAGTTTTAGCCACTGTTAGTTGCATATGGATAGTCTCTGATGCTTCGTGCTGTGCCACCAACCTGGAGATGTGGGTATCTTTGACGAATATTGATACTCCCCCTCCTTTTCTGGTTCGGTCCAAGTTTTGGGGCCGAAAAGCATGGTATGAGGTATAACCTGGTAGTGTTGGGGTGCTCTCGGGAGCCTTGAACCAGGTTTCTGTTACTGCACAGATATCGATGTTCTCCATGCTAAGGAGAGTTTCGAGTGCATGCATCTTGAGGTTTAGACTTCTGGCGTTGAGTAGCATTACTCTTAGTTTCTTATCCCTTGTGATACCTATGAAGGTGGGTTTGTCTTTTGAGCCTTGCTTAAAAAAGGTACTATGGGGGTAGCAAGAGCCTTTGCCAATATCCGAAAGCCCAGGGGTGACAGGTGCAAGCCGTCCCTAGCGAAGCATCGTGGCTTGTCGAGCATGTCATCCCAGGCTGACAGGCATTGGATCCCCTTTGAATGACACCAATACTTAAGCCAATTGTTGAAATTGATCATCTTGTCTTCATATTGTGGCATCATTCTTGGTGAGGGTAAGATGCTACTCAAGGTCAGGGTCATACCGGCCTGGGCCACTTGCTCAAAGAGCTCCTCTATGTCTCTTTTCATGTAGTCCAGGAAGGTACATCTCAGGTCATTCACACCAGCATGGACAATGACTGAGTCATATTTGTACTTGCCTTGGAGTGACCTAAGTGCTTGTGTTATGTGGCGGATCCTAGCGCCCAACAGGCAGCTCATCTGTGACCTTCTCCTTGTTCAGCCTGGTGAGCGGGACGTCAGTGTGCCTGATGATAGAGTCACCTATTACAAGTGTATCAGGTGTGTTGTTTAGCCTTAAGGGCTGTGACTGTTCGGCACACTGGCTTTGTGAGCTATGTGTTGCACGTGTTTTGTTTTGGGGTAGCGGTTGCTTGGGTGTCTGCTTTGGAGGTCTCTGCTGCTTAGGAAGATTTTTATTTAGAGCCTCTGAGTATGTTTTTATGTGTTTATCTGTTTGGTTTGCTGTCGTGGTAGGTCTATGTGAGACTGGAATTGTAGTGAGTGTGGTTTCCTTCTCCTCCTGACAGGTTTCACCAGTACTGAGTTGAGAGAGCTTAGCCTCCAGTTTGGCTATATGGTTGCATCTCTCACATGTGTTGGAATTTGTTGGGAGGAGGAGAGGGTTGTCTGTGTACATGAGGCAGTTGTAACATTGCCTCAAGATTCCCAGATTCACCAGCTGGACCGGAGAGGAGATTGACAACTGACCTTTGGACATGTTAGAATAGTATTGGGAATTCCTTTATAATTGAAAAAAAAGGGCCAATTGGGAACAAGGTACTCAAGGGGAGTTTGTGAGGGTGTAGTGCTTTTAATTTTCTAGTGCTGATTTATATAGTTGCTTTAGTGAGCAAGTGCCAGGTAACTTAAATGCAAAAATGACAAACAGTAACTTTCTTTCAAGTAAAACAAGGAAATAAGTACAGTAAGCAATGCAGATGTCACTAGGGATCCACAGAAGCGCTGAAAAGCCGTGTTTTAGGTGGAATTAGCGTTTCAGGGAAATAACAAAACAAACAAGCATACAAACAAGGCTAGATTCAGCATGCCTGGATCTAGTCTATGCTACAGCAAACAAGGTGTACCAATTTCAGTAAGAAACAGTTTAAATATGCAGGCACTATAAGCCTTTAACCAGAAATTCCCAGCTCAGAAGGGCAGAGTCCAGCCTCTCCTCCCACAAGAGTGCAGACCACGAACCTTCTTGATGTAAAATAACTGGCCTGAAGCCCAAGTGCTTAAACCAGAACTAATACACTTTTAGAATAACAGACACTGAGCCCTCAATCAGCAGTTCCAAACTTAGAAGGATGTAAGCTACCTGTCCTACCACCACAGTGCAGGCCACAAACCTTCCTAATGTAAAACAACTGGTCTGAGCCAAAATGCTTAATCCAAAAGACTTAGAATGATAGAAGGTGTATTGACCAAAGATGAATATGATTATCTCATGGTTGAGTTACCTACTACACCATCCATCTTTGGTATTCCGAAAATCCACAAAGATGTGAATAATCCACCTTTTAGACCAATAGTTTCAGCTAAAGGTTCCAAAATGGAAGCCATGGCCTCATATGTGGATTTTCATTGCAAATATATATTGAGTCAGTTACCCCATGTTCTAAAAGATTCCTGGATTTGCCTAGATGTTGTTAAGCAACATATAACTGATATTAACACCAATACTATTATTGTTACAATAGAAGTTATTAATTTGTTTTCAGTCATACCACATGTCTTGGGATTATAAATGTTTGAAGCTTGTTTATCTAAATTTGGGAATATGCACACAGTAAAGTGTAAACTGATAATGGAACTTACAGAAATGGTTTTACATAACAATTACATTTTTTGATGGTGAGTACTACAAACAGAGTACAGGAGTAGCTATGGGTGCTAGATGTGCTCCCATATATGCTAATCTAGTTTTAGCATTTTGGGAAACACAGTTCATTTTCACTTCTGTGTATTGGTCCAGAATAGCACTTTATTTACGCTACCTGGATGACATACTCATTTTTTGGAAGGGTAACAAAGAAGAAATCCAGGAATTTGTTGAGTTTTTAGGCACCACCACCACTTTCTTAAAATTTACAAGTAGGATTTATGACACAAGATGTGAGTGTCTTGATATACTATTTTACAAGGAAGAGGATAGACTTGAGTCCAACATATTCCATAAGAAGACTTACTCAAACTCATTCCTACACTATGAGAGTTGCCATCCCCAATTCCAAAAAAAGAACTTAGTGAAAGGGCAGATGGTTAGACTATCTAGAATAGTGAGTGATGACAGAGTATTTCAAGATGAATTAGGGAAACTTATTAATATGTTTTGTGACATTGGATATCCCCAGGATATATTGAACAATATTAGGAATGAGGTGATGGCAAAAAGAAATACTATTTATAAACCCATCATCAAATTTGGAATGGACAGTGCAACATCAAAGAATGAAAAGAGAAAGAAAAAAGAAGCTTTGATACTTCCATTTAATGAAACAGCATCAAAAATTGTCAGTATAGTACATGAAACATGGCTTAGTGTTT
This sequence comes from Protopterus annectens, assembly GCF_019279795.1. Classification (NCBI taxonomy): domain Eukaryota; kingdom Metazoa; phylum Chordata; order Ceratodontiformes; family Protopteridae; genus Protopterus; species Protopterus annectens. The sequence continues at coordinate 169,047,504 of NC_056730.1, read as the reverse complement.
TTAAGAACAAAACTGAACTCACGGATATTATTGGTTGTTACCCGGAGACAACATACAGTAGGGATATGAATTTGAAACAACTAGTAGAGACGGGTACCAATAGCAACTTACATAAAATGTCTAAAATGAGTAAATGTGGCCTATGCAGAACTTGTAAGTTTATAAATGATGGACCCTATGTAGTAGCTCAGAACTATAGGAGAACCATTAGATGTCCTGGTTATTGCAACTGCAATACCAAAATGGTGGTTTATATTGCAACATGCACAAGCTGTCCCACTTTCTATGTAGGGAAGACCATCAGAAAACTTAGGCTACGAATTTTAGAACATATAAGGGACATTAAAAACAAAAAAAAAAACAGTGAGCTCATTATATCTACACAGCCAGAAATGTAATCATTTCAAGAGATTTATATTTTTTGTGATTGATAGAATTCCTAATAATACTAAAGGAGGTGATGACAAAAATTTATTGAAAGCAAAGGAATGTTTATGGCAACTGAGATTGGATGCCACTAATCCACCAGGAATTAATGATTACATTTCCATTTCAAGTATATTAAAGCATAAATCATACTGTATATGATTAACTGGACATTAGAAAAGTTTTTTGACATACACTTATGTTTTAGTTTAAGCAGGTATATATTTATATATATATATATATATATATATATATATATATATATATATATATATATATATATATTCCAAATTGCAAACAGTCAACAGTGTTATATAGGTTTTTGTATATAAACATGTTTTTTAACCATTGTATTAATTGTTACATATAATTGCAATTGTATGTATACAACATTAGTTTAATAATAAGTAAGGGTTAAAGAGAAAGCTCCCTCTATATATATTTTATGGTAGTTGCAAATTTGTGTGAGTTATTTTGCAGTCATTTTATTTTAATTTAGATATGACGTTTTTAATTAACATACAAGATTGGTGGAAGTCACTCATTGGTTTTAACATTAGGGCGTTATGTTCTCAGTGTATATAAGGATGCATGTTTTTAATGACAACATACTCCGAAGATGCCCAGAATGGTCATGGGTGAAAGCGCATATTATTTATTTTATTGTTTGCTTTTTACCAGTTTGAATAAACGGGACCTTTCAGGATACCGGTTTGCCTTTTTGCTTTACTAGCAGTTGTTTTTAAGAGATACTACTGTTCCCTTGGACAGAGTGACTGCAAGTGCAGAGGTGAGTGGTAGTAGCAAGGCTGACAGAGGATACCAGACTTCCTGTGGAAGAGGAGCTAGGAAGAATCACAAAAGTAGAGCTGATACAGGCTCAGCTCTCAGACCCTACACTAAGAGGCTTGAGGGAGGTAGCTAGGGAGGCACCTGATTCTCAAGGAAAAGGGGTGTATGTTTACTGGAACAAAGGGTTACTGTATAGAGACTGGACCCCTGAGGGAGAGATAGAGGGTAATACAGCAATTGATGGTGCCTAGAGCCTACCATCTGGCACTTCTAACCATAGCCTATAACATTCTTTTGCAGATCATGTGGGCATAAAGCATATTGTATTATTCAGAACTTTTATTGGCCTGGGATTGCAAGGGATGTAACAGGGTATTGCAGGACCTGTGAGCAGTGCCAAAAAGTAGACAAGGTAAGGCTCCTTTGATGCCTTTGCCTGTGGTTGAGGAGCCATTACAGAAGGAAGCTATGGATATTGTGGGGCTTCTGAGTACCGCAAACTCCACAGGGAAGAATTATATCCTGGTGGTAGTAGATTATGCTACTAGATACCCTGAGTCAGTGGCTCTGTCCTCCATTGAGGGAGAGAAGGCGGCAAATAGTTTATTAGAGATTTTCAGCAGAGTAGGTATCCCGAGAGAAATACTGACTGGCAGACTGAGGTGCCAATTTCATGTCAGACCTGCTGGCTTGTCTGTGGAAGCACTGTGGGGTGAAGCATCTAAAGACCACCCCTACCATCCCCAGACTAATGGTCTTGTAGAGAGGTTAAACCGTACATTAAATACCATCCTACAGGCATTTGCAGACCCGTTTAAGAGTGAGTGGGACAAATATTTATTTGCATACAGAGAGGTACTCCAGGAATCCACAGGTTTTTCACCCTTTGAGTTGCTGTATGAGCATAGGGTGAAGAGACCTTTAGATTTGATTCATGATGAGTGGGAGGGTGAGTGTGAATCCCACAAAAACTCTGTTGTGGCATATGTCCTAAACCTCAGGACAAGGCTCAGGGAGCTCATGAGCTTGGCACAGGAGAACCTGGCAGAAACCCAACAGCAGAAAAAGGTCTGGTATGACAGAAATGCTCAAGCCTTAGAGTATTCTGTGGGAAGACAGGTGATGGTTCTCATTGCTGTCAGACACAGTAAGCTGCAGGCAGCTTGGGAGGGACCCTTCAAAGCGGTAAGGAAGGTCAATGATGTTAACTACATGGTAGAGCTGCTAGGCAAGAACCAGGGGCACAAACTGTACCATGTTAACATGATGAAACCTTACCCATGACAGGGAGGCCCTTGTGCTAAGTATTTGCAGGAGGAGGCTGAGGGGGATCTATGGCTACAGTGAGCCAGCCAGCAAAATTCCAAGTTACTATGGTGGAGCCTAGGGTTGCAGGCATATGATATGACAATGCAGCACTGTAGTGTAGTTAGCAATGCCAATGCAGATGGGATCTCAAGAGAGGGCATGGGGTACTGCATTCCCAGGTAGGCTCATTCCTCTCAAGCAGCGTTTCTCAAGGGACACTTGAAAAACTAGTTTGAGTCTTCAAATGGGGATGAGATGTGACGATAGGAGGTACTGACAGCCATTCCAAGAGAAGTAAGGCAGTAGGTGTGTAATATATGCCAGCACAGCTAGCTGGAATTTTGTAAAGAATTATAAGTCATTTGTGTATCAAACTGATTTGAATACAAACTTGAAAAAATGCCAGAACTCATTTCATGAAAAGCAAACAGATTTAATTGTGCATAGTAGGTACGCGCTTTCACATTCCGCTTCATCAGACCTTCAAAAGCACATATCCCAGGTCATTACTTAAATACCTTTAACTAGCAAAACAATTACAATTAAGCCCAATACTATTTAAAAAGACAGGTACATACTTAGGCATATTACAATTTTACTAATTAACTATAATTCATCTTACAAAACAAACTAACAATCAATAAAACTAGTAATCAATAGAGCTACTAAAACAAAACTAGAAATATGTAAATATAAAACTAAGAATAAAAAAGTGTAGAAATAGCAGCAATTCTGTAACATAAAATCATGGTGAGAATAAAATGGTGTAAACCCCAAAGAGGCTAAGAGACTTTCAATGCTCTAGATTTGAGTACAGGCTTCAATGATGCCCTCTCATTAAGGCCCCTCCCTTGGTCAGCTCTAAACCTCAGAATTCACTTCATCTCCCTTTTCTCAGTGCCATTCTTAATATTGCCTCCATGGCAATAGGAGTAATGATGTCAATGACCATAAATTTAAAATAATGATCTGGACCTGCAGCCAAAACATGTTTGGCTAAAGCATTATTAGGGGATTGTACCTTGATGGCATGTAGATGTTCCCTAATCCTATTCTTGAACATCCTATTTGTCTTACCAACATAGAATTAGCTACAGGTCATACAGACCACAAGATAGACCACATTACAAGTTGTACAGTTGGCCAAACAAGAGAACACATACTTACATCCTGTTTCGGGAAGCACAAACAACCCACTTGTTTCTATACACTCACAAAAATTACACTGACCACATGGTACAGTACCCAGACTCTTGTCATCAATGAATGCATGCTTGTCAAATGGTTGACATAGCATTCTCCTGAGGTTCAATTTGTTTTTATATCTGAACCTCGGCTTATCTCCTACAACCTTCCTGATATCAGGATTAGTCAGTAAAATGCCCCAATGTCTATTAAGAATATCATAAATCTGGCTGTTGTCTTCAGTAAAAAAACATAGGTACTCTGACTTCTGAGCAACCATGCACAGGTGCTCGACAAAGATGTTCCTCCTGATAATCAGAAAAATATGGCCTCGCTCGTCCTCTCCTCAACAAATCCATCCCTTGCAGTCCCTCATCAATCTCATCATTTTTATAACCTCTCTTTGAGAACCTCTCTCTAAAAATGTTCATCTCAACCTCATATCTGACGCATTCAAGCGTGACACCCGCATCCCCTGACCTCTAACAATGTTCTTAAAAATGTGGTTGGGGTGCATACTCCATCTATGGAGGAAGGTGTTCCTATGACAACTCTTCCTGTGAACCCCTGTATTAAAACTACCATCACTCATCCTATCAACATACAAATCCAAGTATTCTATCTTACTCCTAGAAAAGCTCATAGTGAACCTAAGGTAATCCGTAAGATTGTTCATCCTAGAGACAAAACTTTCAAGTTGGGCCACACCCCCTACCCACACAAAAAAATGTCATCCACAAAGCGGCGATAGAAAGGAATAAAATTCCTAAAGTCCTCTAATGGAAACAGCACATCTTCTTCCCATAAAGCCAAGCACATGTTGGCATAGCTATTGGCACAGAATGTGCCCATAGCCACACCATCAAGTTGCAAATAAACTGTATCATCAAAGAGGAAGATATTATTTTCTAACACCACTTCCAGGAAAAGACATAGGTCTACCTTCCTTTCATCATAACCACTATATCTAGTGAGATATTGTTTAACACACAAAACACCTGGTCCATTCGGGATCACAGTGAAAAGGGACTGAGCATCCAAGGTTACAAAGGGAAAATCATTCAAGTCAGTTGAAAAACCTTTAACGAAGTTACGGAAATCTAAAAGAAAATGCTTAGTCTCTTTCAGAACTACTCGATTCAAATCCAAAATAGGCCTAAGAAATTTCTCTATGTAAATGGAAAAGGATTCAGTGCACCACCCCCTACCTGACACAATGGGTCTCATCGGGGGGGTCCCTGCCATCCTTGTGAATCTTAGGGAGTCCTTGAATGGCTGGTATCATAGGATGTTCAACCTCAAGAAATTGAAACATTTCATCAGTAATAATATGACTCTTCACTAAGTCAGTCAACATGCTATTAATACCAGCCTCAATGGCATAGATCTCTTCTTGGCTGATGACCCTGTAAAGCTTGGCATCAGCAAGCATTCTGTCCATGGATCTCTTATAACCTTCCTTGTCCAACACTACCACCATCCCACCCTTGTCGGCAGGTCTAATAACAAATAAGTCGGGGCACACAAAAACACAAATATTCGACGGACAGGCAGTCGAATCGATCATTGAAGAAAATGTGGAGTCAAACCGGGAATGCTTAATTTGGAATATTTCCAAATGTGTTTTGAGTATTGATGAATTGAATGTCTTGAATAAGGGACTGAACTTTATTTCTTCTGCTCACAATGATTTAACTGACATTTTAACTGATATTAAACTGTTCACTAGGAATGTCATGTTGAGACTTGAGTTTGGCAACAATGATGCAGGTCCGGTCAATTGGTGTAGGAAAACTAGTTGTTTCACTCCAGTTAACCATCCCTTGGTGGAAGCTTTTTATAAACTAATTAAGGATGAGGTTTATTGACAGTTTGATGGTATGGACTGACACCACAGTAATGGTTGGGCTAATTTAACCGCAAGGAATTGGGTGCCTTGAAGAGATTAGAAAATGATGCTACAATTGTTATTAGACCTGCCGACAAGGGTGGGATGGTGATAGTGTTGGACAAGGAAGTTTATAAGTGATCCATGGACAAAATGCTTGCTGATGCCAAGCTTTACAGGGTCATCAACCAAGAAGAGATCTATGCCATTGAGGCTGGTATTAATAGCATGTTGACTGACTTAGTGAAGAGTCATATTATTACTGACGAAATGTTTAAATTTCTTGAGGTTGAACATGCTATGATACCAGCCATTCAAGGACTCCCTAAGATTCACAAGGATGTCAGGGACCCCCCGATGAGACCCATTGTCTCATGCAGGGGGTGGTAACTGCTCAGACATGCTCCACGTGGGTTTACAGAGTGGTCCTAGCAGCAAGGAACTTGAAAAAGCGACTACCTTCTGGATTTAAGTATATCTGCTTTTTTTCCACTGGAAATAGCTTCTGTTGCTTACTTTAAACTAGCCTGAACTGTTTTTTTTTCTGATTACTGCATTTATTTTTAAATCTGCACTTAAAGTTACATTTAGTCAAATTTAATCGAAAGTTTGCTTGTTTGTTTGTTTAATTTAACTGTGGAGGCTGCCCACTAAAGTGTGCTAGCCTGTGTAACTAATTTATCACTGCATTTTCTGTGTATTTCTACAAAAAAAAACAAAAAAACAAAAAAATAATCCTTGTTTTCCCACCTTTCTCGACTAGTTTAGACCAGTATATGGGCATTGCTGTATTCTGGGCTGTGGTGTAGTTCCTGTGTTGTCCATTGCCTTACTTGGATAGAAGGAAGTTTCTTTGCTCACCAGTGGGAGTGGGGAGCCTTGAGCAGCCTACCTGTCCTTGGGGGAAGTGACCTCAGCACAAGAAGCTGTAGTAATTGGTTGTTTGGGACCATTCCTAGCTCTTTTGTAGTTCACTGCTTAAAATCCGCCTCTGGGTGGTTTTTTCTGGCTATACTGCTCAGACAAGCTCCACGTGGGTTTACAGAGTGGTCCTAGCAGCAAGGAACTCGAAAAAGCGACTACCTTCTGGATTTAAGTATATTTGCTTTTTTTCCACTGGAAATAGCTTCTGTTGCTTACTTTAAACTAGCCTGAACTGCTTTTTTTCTGATTACTGCATTTATTTTTAAATCTGCACTTAAAGTTACATTTAGTCGAATTTAATCGAAAGTTTGCTTGTTTAATTTAACTGTGGAGGCTGCCCACTAAAGTGTGCTAGCCTGTGTAACTAATTTATCACTGTCTGCATTTTCTGTGTATTTCTACAAAAAAAAAAACAAAAAGACAAAAAAATAATCCTTGTTTCTCCGCCTTTCTCGACTAGTTTAGACCAGTATACAGGCATTGCTGTATTCTGGGCTGTGGTGTAGTTCCTGTGTTGTCCATTACCTTACTTGGATAGAAGGAAGTTTCTTTGCTCACCAGTGGGAGTGGGGAGCCTTGAGCAGCCTACCTGTCCTTGGGGGAAGTGACCTCAGCACAAGAAGCTGTAGTAATTGGTTGTTTGGGACAATTCCAAGCTCTTTTGTAGTTCACTGCTTAAAATCCGCCTTTGCACGGATAGCGCAGCGCCAGTTAAACAAGGTTAAAGTTTTTCTGGCTCCGCCAAGTCTGCTCTTCAATTTTTCCCTTAGAACTGTTTCTACTTGCAATCTAAACAGCTTATACTCTGAAAAGCTCAGCACTTGCTCCTAAAGCATTTTTATACAGGTAAAGCACTCTTAAACAAAAGAAAGTACTTCATTCACCTAAATTCTGTTGAGTACACATCTCCCTATAGGTCCTTTCTGACTCAGTTACACAGCAATCTTTTTCACTATTTCTAGCATGTCGAAGGGTCAGTTGCTGGCATCCTCTCCTGTTCAGCTGGTGAATCTGGGAATCTTGAGGCAATGTTACAATTGCCTCATGTACACAGACAACCCTCTCCTCCTCCCAACAAATACAAATATATGCGAGAGATGCAACTATATAGCCAAACTGGAGGCTGAGCTCTCTCAATTCAGTACTGGCAAGACCAGTCAGGAGGAGAAGGTAACAACGCACACCACAAACCCAGTCTCACATAGAACTATCACAACAGCAAACCAAACACATAAACACACAAAAACATACTCGGAGGCGCTGATTAAAAATCTACCAAAACAACAGAGGCCTCCAAAGCAGACACCCAAGCAACCACCACCTCAAGACATAGCACATGCAACACATAGTTTACAAAGTCAGTGTGCTAAACAGTCACAGCCCTTAAGGCCAAACAACATGCCAGACACACTTGTAATAGGTGACTCCATAGTCAGACACACTGACGTCCCGCTCACCAGACTGAACAAGGAAAAGGTCACAGTAAGCTGCCTGTCAGGAGCTAGAATCCGCCACATAACACAAGCACTCAGGTCACTCCACAGCAAGTACAAGTATGACTCAGTCATTGTACATGCTGGTGTGAATGACCTGAGATGTACCTCCCTGGACTACATGAAAAGAGACATAAAGGAGCTCTCTGATTATGTAGCCCAGGCCGGTATGACCCTGACCAGCATCTTACCCTCACCAAGAATGATGCCACAGTACAAAGACAAAATGATCAGTTTTAACAATTGGCTTAATTACTGGTGTCATTCTAAGGGGATCCAATGTCTGTCTGCTTGGGATGACATGCTTGACAAGCCACGCTGCTTCGCAAGGGATGGCTTGCACCTGTCACCTGGGCTTTCGAATATTGGCCAAGGCTCTTGCCACCCCCATAGTGCCTTTTTTAGGCACGGCTCAAATGACAAATCTACCTCCCTAGAAAACACAAGTGGAAAAAAACTAAGGGTAATGCTGCTCAATGCCAGAAGTCTAAACCTCAAGATGCACGCCCTCGAAGCCCTCCTCAGTATGGAGAACATCGATGTCTGTGCAGTGACTGAAACCTGGTTCAAGGCTCCTGAGAGCACTCCAGCACTATCAGGTTTTACCTCATATCATGCTTTCCGGCCCCAAAACTTGGACCGAACCACAAAAGGAGGGGGAGTATCCATTTTCATCAAAGATACTCACACCTCCAGGTTAGTGGCAACGCACGAAGCATCGGAGACATATCCAGGTGCAACTAACCATAGGCAAAACTGCCTTACAGTTTGTAGCATGCTACAGACCACCCTCTCAAACTCAGGAACCCCACACAGCCTTCCTGAAGACACTGGAGAGTATGAATGTCGCTCCAAATACCATCATTTTGGGAGACTTCAACTACCTAAACATAGACTGGGAACATTACTCAAGCCCCAACACCCTAGCCCAAAGGTTCCTAGAATTCATAAACTCAAATGCAATGGAACAACTAGTCGCCAGTCCCACAAGAGGAGACAATATACTAGACCTGATCATCACAAACATGGGGACAAAATGCTCCACACCGGAAGTATATCCCTCTTTGGTAAGATCAGACCATAAATTAATCTCACTGGAAATCCACATCCCGCCCCCACCCCCTGCACAAAAGACCACAGTGAAGAACTTCTCAAAAGCAAACTTCACACTTCTTAAGACTGAAGTGGTATCCTTCAAGGCCCCTGGGCCAGTGGAAACCACAACCCACACTGCTGAATCCTTTGCAAATGCCTTCTATGGGCACCTTCAAGAATGCATGGATCATGCAATCCCAAATAAAACCAAGACCCATTCCCCCAAAGGCAGGCGCCCGGTCTGGTGGACCCCAGCCATAAACAAACTTTACAACAGGAGGAGGAAGCTACTACATGACAGAGCAAAATCCCTAAAAGGGAAGGCGTCTCTGATCAGTACTAGCAAAAAACTACGATCACTCATAAAATCATCCAAGGCCAACTTTGAGAGAAAAATCGCAAAAGACACAAAAGACAATCACAAGGCCTTCTTTAGCTATGTTAGAAACCTGGGTGGAAACTCCCAGATATGCTCAGAGTTAGTCCAAAATGACACAAAATACACTGAACCCACTGACATTGCCAACATTCTGGCAGACAGGTTCAGTGCAAATTTCTCTTCCCCCTCCCCCCCAAAAGGAGAAATAACTATGCCAGAGTGTAGCCTCCCTAACATCTCAGATGCCCAGGTGAGAGCCGCCCTCTCTAAAGCTAAAAACACAGCATCAATGGGACCGGATGGTGTCCTGGGCTGTGTGCTACATGAACTCCAAGAGGAACTAAATCCACACATAAGGCTGCTGTTTAATCTTAGCCTTACTACAGGATACGTACCCAAAGAGTGGCGTACGGCAACAGTGGTCCCACTTCACAAAGGCAGTGCCTCTACGGACCCTGGAAATTACCGCCCCATAAGCTTGACAAGCCTGGTCTGCAAAGCTATGGAGAGGATCATTATGGAACTCATAAACAAAGACATTGGGGACCTACAGACATTGGATCCTACTCAATTTGGCTTTGTCAAGGGCAGATCCTGCCTTTTGAACTTGGTCGACTTTTTTGAAACAGTCACTAAGGCCATTGATGAGGGTAAGGCAGTTCACACAGCCAACCTTGACCTTGCAAAAGCCTTTGACACAATACCCCACACGGGCATCATAGGCAAACTCACCAGCTTAAATGTAAACCCATATGTCACAAGATGGGTTGCAAACTGGCTCCAGGACAGAACCCACAGGGTCAGAGTTGTTGGAGCTATGTCAGACTCTAAGCCAGTCACAAGCGGTGTCCCACAGGGCTCAGTCCTGGGACCCCTCTTGTTCGGCATTTATTTTTCCGAAGTACAGGCAAACATAGGAGGATTGTGGCTGACAAAGTTCGCAGATGACTGCAAACTGGGCGCCATAATTGATACTCCAGCGGACACAAACATCCTTCAGAGAGGCCTCATAGAAACGGATAATTGGTGCCAGAGCCATGGCCTTAAGCTGAACGCCAAAAAATGTATAGTCATACCCTTTGGGAAAAACAAGGTACAGACAAATTACCACATAGGCGGTAATCCATTAAGTACGGAAGAGGTAATCAGGGACCTAGGGACCCAGGTTGACAGTAACCTCTCATTTGACACTCACATTGCCAAAGTGGTTAGGAAGACCTTCTATATTGCCCACCTTATCATGAAGGGTTTCACATCTAGATCAAGAGAGGTCATTGTGCCCCTGTACTCTTCTCTTATGAGGCCAATGATTGAGTACAATGCCCCATTTGGGATGTATCTCACCTGACACCTGCAGCAGTTGGAAAGACCCCAAAAGTTCCTCACCAAGAGGATAAAGGGTCTTAAACATATGTCATATGCTGCCCGACTGAAAAAACTCCAGCTCTATTCAGTCGCATACCGCCTACTCAGAGGTGATCTGTGCCTGACGTACATGGCCATGTCCAATCCTGAATTAATGGACATGTTCCACCTCAGAAAATCCAAATCCATCAGAGCCACGAGAACAAGTGACTTAAACCTCAACACAGAAATAAATAGGACATGCTGGAGGGATAGATTCATAACCCAGAGGCTCCCTACACTCTGGAACAGAATCCCAGTCCATGTTAGGCAGAGCCCCTCACTGACTCTATTCAAGAGAAATCTCGACGAGTGGATGGGAGATCGTAGGTTTACCCCAGGGGTCATCTCTGTGTCACTACTAGACAGAGGCATAGTAAACTAAACCCTAAAAGGGCGTAGTATTCTCATCCTAAGGGGTGGTGTAAGCCATATACACTCTGGCTAGGCTTATAAATGCCTTAGGGCAGATAGCCTAGTACGAACCTATGAACCTATTTACACAGAGAAATTTCTTAGGCCTATTTTGGATTTGAATCTAGTAGTTCTGAAAGACACTAAGCATTTTCTTTTAGATTTCCGTAACTTCGTTAAAGGTTTTTCAACTGACTTGAATGATTTTCTCTTTGTAACCTTGGACGCTCAGTCCCTTTTCACTGTGATCCCGAATGGACCAGGTGTTTTGTGTGTTAAACAATATCTCACTAGATATAGTGGTTATGATGAAAGGAAGGTAGACCTAATATGTCTTTTCCTGGAAGTGGTGTTAGAAAATAATATCTTCCTCTTTGATTATACAGTTTATTTGCAACTTGATGGTGTGGCTATGGGCACATCCTGTGCCAATAGCTACTCCAACATGTGCTTGGCTTTATGGGAAGAAGATGTGCTGTTTCCATTAGAGGACTTTAGGAAGTTTATTCCTTTCTATCGCCGCTTTGTGGATGACATTTTTTTTTGTGTGGGTAGGGGGTGTGGCCCAACTTGAAAGTTTTGTCTCTAGGATGAACAATCTAATTGATTACCTCAGGTTCACTATGAGCTTTTCTAGGAGTAAGATAGAATACTTGGACATGTATGTTGAGAGGATGAGTGATGGTAGTTTTAATACAGGGTTTTACAGGAAGAGTTGTCATAGGAACACCTACCTCCATAGATGGAGTATGCTCCCCAACCACATTTTTAAGAACATTGTTAGAGGTCAGGGGATGCGGGTGTCACGCTTGAATGCATCAGATATGGGATATGAGATTGAGATGAACTTTCTTAGAGAGAGGTTCTCAAAGAGAGGTTATAAAGATGATGAGATTGATGAGGGACTGCAAGGGATGGATTTGTTGAGGTGAGGACGAGCGAGACCATATTTTACTGATTATCAGGAGGAACATCTTTGTCGAGCAACTTTGCATGGTGGCTCAGAAATTAGAGCACCTATGTTTTTTTACTAAAGATAACAGCCAGGTTTATGATATTCATAATAGACATTGGAGCATTTTACTGACTAATCCTGATATCAGGATGGTTGTAGGAGATAAGCCAAGGTTCAAATATAAAAACAAATTGAACCTCAGGAGAATGCTATGTCAACCATTTGACAAGCATGCATCCACTGATGATAAGAGTCTGGGTACTGCACCATGTGTTCAGTGTAATTTTTGTGAGTGTATAGAAACAAGTGGGTTGTTCGTGCATCCTGATACAGGACGTCAGTATGTGTTCTCTTGTTTGGCCAATTGTACAACTTCTAATGTGGTCTATCTTGCAGTCTGGATGACCTGTAGCTCATTCTATGTTGGTAAGATGAACAGGGTGTTCAAGAATAGGATTATGGAACATCTATATGCCATCAGGGTACAATCCCCTAATAATGCTTTAGCCAAACATGTTTTGGCTGCAGGTCCAGATCATTATTTTAAATTTATGGTCATTGACGTTATTACTCCCATTGCCCGTGGAGGCAATATTAGGAATGGTACTGAGAAAAGGGAGATGAAATGGATTTTGAGGTTTAGAGCTGACCCGGGGAGGGGCCTTATTGAGAGGGCATCATTTAAGCCTGTACTCAAATCTAGAGCATTGAAAGTGTCTTAGTCCCTTTGGGGTTTACACCATTTTAATCTCACCATGATTTTATGAAACAGAATTGCTGCTATTTCTACACTTTTTTATTCTTAGTTTTATATTTACATATTTCTAGTTTTGTATTTAGTAGCTCTGTTGATTGCTAATTTTATTGATTGTTAGTTTGTTTTGTAAGATGAATTATAGTTAATTAGTACAATTGTAATATGCCTAAGTATGTACCTGTCTTTCTAAATAGTATTGGACTTAATTGTAATTGTTTTGTTAGTTGAAGGTATTTAAGTAATTACCTGGGATATGTGCTTTTGAAGGTCTGATGAAGCGGAATGTGAAAGTGCTTACCTACTGTGCACAATTAAATCTGTTTGCTTTTCACAAAGTGAGTTCTGGCATTTTTTCAAGCCTGTGGTTGTCTTTGCTGCCTTATTTGGTTTGGACTGTTCTACATATTTTGCTTTGGCAGCAGGACTTTTATCCTGTGGGGTGTTGCGTTATTTGTTGGTTGATTTGAATACATGCTTTTGTTTAGAAATGTATTTCTAGGGTTGCTTGTGTTGAAGTGTATCAACAGTGTTTTCTGCTGGACAGAAGACAAATGTACATGCATTGTTGTAACTTTTTAGATGTATACATTGTGACAGCATATACTGGCAGAGAAGAGGTTAATCCACCTGACTGTGAAAAAAACATGCTTGATTGTTGCTTTTGCTAGGAGTCTAAACAAAAAATTCCACTCCCTAGAAGCTTTCATTACCCTAGAGAATGCTGATGTCTGTGCAGTCACTGAGACATAGTTTAAAGCTACAGAGAACACATCAACACTATAAATTTATAATGCCTTCACACATTTAGGCTAGCTACTTCACAGGCAGGGACTAAAGGTGAAGGTGTCTCTGTTTACATCAAAAATAAATATACTTCAAGACTGGTCAAACAGGACAATGCACTTGAGCTGCTCTATTTTCAAATCACCATAGGCAAAATCTAATACCACTTCCTTACAAGCTATAGGTCCCCCTCCATGACCCGGGAAACCCATACCATGTATTTAAACTTATTAGAAACACTAACCATCCGACCCAATACCATATTCATGGGTGACTTTACTTACCGCTGTATCAACTAGGAATCCTACACGACACCAAACATACATGCACAGAGATTCCTGGATTTTGTAAACACAAACTCCCTGGACCGGATGGTCAATACACCAGCCAGGGGTGCAACCATGCTGGATATGGTCCTCACTAATATGGAGAATGCTGCACACCCCCTGCTGTTATGCCTTCCCTGGTAAGGTCATACCACAAAATGGTCTCCTTTGAAGTAAAAATAAAACCTGGACCCTCAGCTAAACCTGGAATATTCAGGAACTATTCTAAGGCTAACCTCTGCTATTAAGTGAGAACCTGGCAAAAATTCAAGCCCCCATATACCTTGAAAACACTGCTGCCTGTGCAGAACTGTTCACAGAAACCCTGTACAAGCATGTTCATAGTTGCGTAGAGGCAGCTGTACCCACCAGGAAGAAGTACAGAACTAACTCAAAAAACAAGCCACTCTGGTGGAATCACAAAATCAATAGGCTATATAACAGGAGGAAGGAAATCATGGAAAAAATTGGGAGGTGCAGCACCCAGTAAGATAAAAGCACTTTCATTAAACTAAACAAAGAACTGAGGACAAATAAAGTCTACTAAAGCCAGATTTGAGGTAAGTTTGGCCTGCCAGGCCAAGAACAACCACAAAGCATTCTTTAGCTATGTCCGTAACCTCAAAGGTAATATACAGCTGTGTACAGAGCTCATTGTAAATGGAGCCACCTATACTGAGTCAGAAGATATAGCAAACCTTATGGCTAATAAATTCAGCTCCAATTTTACCCCTCTCTCCCCATCAACCTCCACTAAAGAAATATCATCAAATATAACTCCTGCTACTGTCACTAGGGAACAGGTCATTAATGCTCTCTCTAAGACCTAGGACATTGCATCAATGGACTCAGACAATATCCTAGGATATCTTCTAAGTAGCATAAAAGATGACCTATCAGGGCCTCTGAAATTACTATTTAACTGTAGCCTCCAAGCATGCTTCATGTCTCATGAATGGAGAAAGGCAACAGTCATCCCTCTGCACACAGGTGGGCATCTACAGATCCTGGAAACTACATACCCATAAGTCTCACTAGTCTTGTATGTAAAGCCATGGAAAGAATTATCATGGAGATGATCAATAGAGATGCAGTAAACCTCCAGAGACTGGACCCAACCCAGTTTGGTTTTGTCAAGGGCAAATCATGCCTACTCAACCTGGTGGACTTCTTTGAGAAGGTCACCAAAGCAATGGATGAGGGCAAAATCGTTCACACTACCTACCTTGACCTGGCCAAAGCATTTGACACAATACCCTACTTGGGCATTGTTAACAAACTCAAGAGGTTAGGTACAAACCTGTTTGTCACCCGGTAGATAGCCAACTGGCTCACAGAAAGGACCCAGGAAGTTAGAATTGGGGAGTCCACCTCTACAAAGAGGCCATTCATAAGTGGAGTCCCTCAAGGATCGGTCCTTGGACCACTCCTTTTTGGCATTCACTTCTCAGATGTCAAGGCCAATGTCAGTGACCTCTGGCTGACTAAATCTGCAGATGATTGCAAATTAGGAGCTGTCATTGAATCTCACACTGACACAAATGTTCTCCAGAAGGGGCTGACACAGACAAACAGCTGGTGTCAGAGCCACGGACTAAAACTAAATGCCAAGAAATGCATAATAGTATCCTTTGGAAAGTCATCCATCCCTGGTAACTATCATAGTTTCATAGGACGATACTAGGCTATTGGCCTGGAGGCCCTTATAAGCCTAGCCAGGAATTTCACCCATGTTCCTACAAAGTCAGCACCTGTTTTCCCTGTCTAGCAGGGACACAGGTGGGAACCCAGGGGTAGATTTTCTGTTTCCCATCCAGTCATCCAGGTTCCTCTTAAAGAGGGCTAGTGAGGTACTCTGCTTGACATGGAGAGGAAGTCTATTCCACAGATGGGGGAGCCATTGGGACACAAATTTATCCCACCAACAAGTTATATTAATGTCATAGACCAGGTTGAGACTTTGCATGTGGGTTGCGTGAGTGGAGTTTGACATATGGATATGCAGCAACTCCATCAAGGCTGAGTCTGAGATGGCCTTGTATGCCAGACACAGGTCACCTCTGAGCAGTCTGTATGAGACTACGTAGAGGGACAGGGCTTTTAGCCTATCTGTATAGGATAGGTGTTTCAGACCCTGAATTTTCCTGGTCAATAACCTCTGTGGTCTCTCCAACTGCTGCATGCGCTTGGCAAAGTACATGCCAAAGGGGGCATTGTAGTCAATAATGTGTCTGATAAGGGAGGAGTACAGGGATGTTATGACCACCTTGTTCCTAGGTGAAATACCCTTACTTATGAGGAGGGACATGTAAAAAGCCTTCCATACAACGGAGGCAATATGGTGGTCAAAAGTCAGGTTGCTATCAACCTGGGTGCCCAAGTCCCTCAAAACTGACTGCATACTTATTACATTGTTATTAATGTGATAATTAGTGGGGGCACCATTTTCCACAAAGGGGATAATGATGCATTTCTTGGCATTCAGTTTGAGGCCATGCTTCTGGCACCAGTCATTAGTTTGGTTAAGGCCCTCTTGGAAGATGTCAACATCACTAGAGGAATTTATGGCAGTGCCCAGCTTGCAGTCATCTGCAAACTTGATAAGCCACAGACTACTGGTTTTGGCTTGCACCTCAGAAAAGTATATCCCAAACAGCAGAGGTCCCAAGACCGATCCTTAGAGTTTGCCACATGTTACGAGTTTACTATTAGAGGTGGCCTCCCCTCTTTTGACTGAGTGGGTTCTATCAGTGAGCCAGTTAGCTGCCCATCTGGTAACATATGGGTCGATGCCTAGCTGGAAGAGTTTATCTATTATGCCTAAGTGGGAATAGTGTTGAAGGCTTTGGCTAGGTCAAGGTAGACAGTGTGCACTGTCGTGCCCTCATCCATGGCTTTGGTGACTGTTTCGAGGAAGGCGACCAAGTTTAACATACATGATCACCCTTTGACAAAACCAAACTGTGTGGGATCAAGTGTTTGGATGTTGCCAATGTCCTGGTTTATAAGGTCCATGATAATGTGTTCCATGGCCTTGCAGATCAGGCTAGTTAGGCTGATTGGTCTATAATTGCCTGGGTCAGTGGATGCTCCATCTTTGTGCAGAGGGATGGCAGTGGCTGTCCTCATTCTGCTGGGACAAAGCCGGTGCACATGCTTTGGTTGAATAAGGTGCCTAGTGGTGCTGAGAGCTCTTGCCTGAGTCCATGTAGGACACAGCCAGGGATGTTGTTGGGTCCCATGGATGCTGTATTTTTTGCCTTTGAGAGGTCATTAATAACCTACTCCCTGGTGATGGGGGGGCAGGTGCTGGGGATGTCCTGGTTTACTGATAGGGGGGATAGGGGGGTGAAGTTTTCACTGAACTTTGCCAGCAGGTTGGCTATATCTATGATGTTTGTGTATGTGGATTTCTTGACCAGCAATTCAGAGCAGATTTGGGAGTTACCTTTCAGATTACAGACGTATGTGAAGAAGGCCTTGTGATTGTCCTTAGTGGATGTGGCCAATTTGGACACGAAGTTAGCCTTAGAGGATTTCACTAGTGACCTTATTTGCTTGTTCAGACAAAGGAGAGATTGCTTCCAATTTGGTACCTGCTCCTTCTTGGTCCTGGACAGCAATTTTATTTCCTTTTATTATAGTCTGTTTATTGCTTCTGTCCACCAGACAGCTTTACTCTTCCTTGAGGAAGATGATTTAGTCCTGTCAGGTATTGCTGAGTTCATGCAGCTATATAGGTGCTCATATAGTATTTTGGTGTAGGCTTGGACATTAGTGCTTGATTCAACTGAAGGGATGGTGGTTATGAAGCTGCTTATACCTGCTGTCAGGAGGTTGTAGTCAGCTTTGGAAAAGTTTTTTTGTTCGACCCTGGCAAGGGGGGAGGGTCAGGGAGATGGTGACTTCGAGGGTGATTGCTTTATGGTCGGATCTTACCAAGGAGGATGACACTGTAGGGGTGCTACAGTGGCTCCTCATGTTGGTTTGGTTAGTACAAGGTCCAGGATATTTTCACCTCTTGTGAGGGTGTTAACCATCTGGTCCAATGCATTGGCATTGACGAAGTCCAGGAATCTCTGGGCATTCGTGTTTGAGCTAGAATAGGTCTTCCACTCTATGGTTGGGTAGTTAAAGTCACCCAGGATCAGGATAGAGGGTTGAATCTTGATGGACTCAAATAAGTCCAGATAGGTGGAGTGGGCCTCCTGAGTCATGGTTGGGGGTCTGTAGCTAGCTATGATTTGAATAGGTGTTTTGTCAATAGTTAACTGCACCTGGAGTGTCTTGTGTGTGTCATACTGTTTGACCAGTCTGGACGTGTGTATGTCTTCGATAAATATTGAAACTCCACCTCATTTGGCTTTGTAGCCCTGTGTTTGGGGTCTGAAAGTATGGTAGGACAAGTAACCTGGTAAGGCTGGGGTGCTCTCCGCAGCTTTGAACCAGGTTTCAGTAACTGTACAAATGTCAGCATCTTCTAGGGTGAGGAATGTTTGCAATGAGTGCAATTTCATTTTAAGACTCCTAGCGTTGAGCAGCATGACCTTTAAATTTCATTTATTAGGCAGTCTTCTCTTGGAAACCTGACTAGAAATATCTTCACCCACATCATCTTGCCTTGCGGTAGTAAGTAACTTAACTAGGGAACTGTAGTTGTTTTAGTCAATCAGGAATAGTTAGTGAGATGAGTTAAATACTGTTTCTTCTGTATCTGCATGAAACTTTCCATCATATTGACAACACACCCCTGAAAGTTGACCCAGTAGTCAGGGACTTAGGGACACACATATATAGAAATCTAGCCTTTGACCATCATGTGTCTACAGTGGTAAGGAAATCATTCTTTGTTGCGCAACCTATAAACAAAGGCGTGGCATCTAAGTCCAAGGAAGTCATCGTTCCACTACATTCGGCATTCATCAGACCTATCATTGAGCACAATGCCCCCTTTGGTTTGTACTTAACCAGGCATATCCAACAATTGAAACATCCACAGAGGTTCCTCATTAAAAGAATACAGGGCATAAGTAAAACTTCCTATGCAGACCACCTCAAGGCTCTATCCCTGTATTCTGTCTCCTACAGGCTTTTGAGGGGATATGTATGCCTTGGCATGTCAGACCCCACTCTGATGGACCTCCTGCATATCCACAAAACAAACAGCACCATAATTACTCGTTCTAAACACTTAAATGTTGCCTGTGATATAACTAGGCCTGATGGAGAGCTAGGTATATATCACAGAGACTACCCCATCTATGGAACAGGCTCCCCATCCATGTGAAGCAGAGTTCCTCCCTAACCCAATTCAAGTGCAACTTGGCCAATTAGATGGAAAATCGGACATTCATCCCTGGTTTGGCACCTATATCTCCAATGGACACAGGTAACCTGTAAATGGTTCACCTCACAGGCCCATTCTTACACTGATCAAGGGTATCAGAATTTGTCAGATATTTGGGATGCATGGCTAGGTTTAAAAAGACCCTTGTGGTAATTGCCTAGTAAACACCTATGAACCTATGAAATTAAATTACTTTATGTGTTGAGCCATAAAGATGTTATCCCATAGTTTTGAGGGGAGCCATGGACACAATGTCTATACTAGAGAACAGATTGTAGCTCCTGTAGGAAGATTGGAATGGTTTTATTGTTTTATGGCTTCCAGATGCTGCAACATATCTTAGAAAAGCTCCAGATATGTATGGTGGCACATAGGTGCTAAACCCTAGCAGCTTCTAGTGTTGGTAATAGTGTGGGAGTTGGAAGTCAGTTGGCCAGATGTATGTGAGGTCATTCTGTACAGAAATAATGTTTTAATATTGTAGGAGACTAAAGTGTCAGGGGCAGTCTGTTCTTGGAAACCTGACGAGAAAGACTCTCACCCACATCATCTTGCCTTGTGGTAGTAAGTAACTTAACTAGGGAACTGTAGTTATTTTAGTCAATCAGGAATAGTTAGTGAGATTAACTAAATACTCTTTCTGTTGTATCTGTGTGAAACTTTCTATCAGTGTTATTTTTAATATTTCCTGTGACTGAAACTCTGGTATTTACTGTAAATAGATACTTAGTATGTTCATGTCCATTTTATTTATTATTAAATATATTTAAACTTTTGTGGCTGGTCCTTTTTAGAAAAAATATTTATGTTTTGAGAGTATTTGCATAAATTTATTTGGTGACAGCTCTGGTCACTTCTGAAGACTGTCTGGTCAACATTACCATTTGTATTAATATTAATTTCACTCAGTATAATTGGGTACCCTTGCAAGTGCCTTAGGTAGCTGGCTTTGTAGTGCTTATTGGCAGTGATAACTACCTTATAGAATGGGCAGAATGGGACACAGCTATTAAACCTGTGTCAGCCTTTCCCAGGTGTGTGTGTGTGTGTGTGTGTGTGTGTGTGCATGTGCATGCACGCAAATCAAATCTCAAAATTTGCATATGTATCAGCTACTTGGAGCAGGAGCGCAGAACACTGGTTTCACAGAGAGAGTGGTGGAGGACATGGCTTGGGCACTCAGCCGAGGACTGAACTCTGAAGATGTGCCAGTGGAGGGGTCTTACTGGGGACCTGCTGGAGGGAGACAGCTACAGAAACTCAGACCTTGGGCTGAGTGTGTTCCCTGTGTGCTCTTAAAGGAAATTGTGCTTGATGCAGAGGTCTGCATCTAGGAATACTGAGTGTATCCATTTGTATTCAAAGCAAATGTCCCTGTCCAGTGGCAGTGGTAAAGGAAATTGTGCTTGATGCAGAGGTCTGCATCTAGGAATACTGAGTGTATCCATTTGTATTCAAAGCAAATGTCCCTGTCCAGTGGCAGTGGTGAGGATTCAGGCTCCTTGATTACTGGCCAAGGGTGGAGACGTCACACATGGCACTGTTAGTTTAGCAGAGTTCAAGTTACCTCCACACGACTGTAATTACCATTTATTGGTTTTATAAAAACAGCGATTTATTCAAAGTTTTGTGTGTCTTTTAATGAGTTTATATGAGGAGAACCACCATTTGTTCCCCAATTTGCACCTGGATCCAGGTTAAACTTATGAAAGGAATATTATTCTTGGAAGGGCAGTCTTATCACATTTCCACTTCAGTGTTCAATGTCAGTGAGAGAAGGTGTCATTTATTTATAGCATACCTCAGACGTTGTAGTTAGCAGCGGATTGCAGAGTGATCTAGTTTCTTCCCCAAAAGATGTCTGGAAGGGGAATTGGCAATTCTCCAGATTGCTCCTAGGTATGCCTGCAGTATGAATGTGAGTGCACATTTGCTCAGTTATGCACCAACATTCTTTCCAGGTATGTTTCATACCTCATACCTGGCTCCACACACCCTGAATTGGATAAAGTGGTATGAGTAAACAGTCTGTGGTTCATTTCAAGTAGTTTGGAGGGACTGAAGCATAGTACTAAACATGTAAAAGAAAACCCCCAGTGCACTTGTTTTAAAATATATACATTACATAACACTGGGTACAGACAGATTCTAAAGAACATAATCACAGATATCTCACAATGCAAAGCATTGTAGGATCCTACAAATTGCTTGGACCATTGCAGTTCTAAGTCATAATTCTATAACTACCAGAAATGTTATCGCTGAGGTTTAACAAAGAACATAATATACTACCAGATATGGGACATGTGCTTCTCCACCTGAATTTGTCACTTCATAGCTGAATTAAGTCTCAGAAAACAATAATGTATTCTTAGAAAGGAAATTTTGTAATAATGTCATTGATACTGCTTCAAGGTAAATTTCTAAAAAGAAGACAGAAGGATGAAGCTTCCAAAATTGTTACCTTAAGAATATATACCAGAAAACATCCTGGATATAGATCATCTACATTTTAGGGTTATATCTATGCTAGGCAAAGATGCATGGTTGGCAACACTAGACTTAAAAGAAGCATACCTCCTTGGACTACATGAAAAGAGACATTGAGGAGCTCTCTGATTATGTAGCCCAGGCAGGTATGACCCTGACCTTGAGCAGTATCCTACCTTCACCAAGAATGATGCCACAATACAGAGATAAGATGATCAGCTTTAACAATTGGCTTAAACACTGGTGTCATTCAAAGGGGATCCAGTATCTGTCTGCCTGGGATGACATGCTGGACAAGCCACGCTGCTTCGCAAGGGACGGCTTGCACCTGTCACCCCTGGGATTCCGGATATTGGCAAAGGCTCTTGCCACCCCATAGTGCCTTTTTAGGCAAGGCTCAAATTCTAAACCTACCACCCTAGAACACAAAAAGGAAAAACTAAGGGTAATGCTGCTCAATGCCAGAAGTCTAAATCTCAAAATGCACGCGAGGCCCTTCTCAGTATGGAGAACATCGATGCCTGTGCTGTGACAGAAACCTGGTTCAAGGCTCCCGAGAGCACCCCAGCGCTATCAGGTTTTACCTCATATCATGCGTCCGCCCCAAAATCCGGACAATACCAAGAAAGGAGGGGGTATCCATATTCATCAAGGACACCCACACCTCAAGACTGGTGGCAACGCACGATGCATCGGAGACCATCCAGGTGCAATTAACCATAGGCAAGACTGCTCTGCAAATTGTAGCATGTTACAGGCCACCCTCACAAACTCAGGAAACTCACATGGCCTTCCTGAAAACACTAGAGGGGATAAATGTATCACCAAACACCATCATACTAGGTGACTTCAATTACCCTAATATAGACTGGGAACACTACTCAAGCCCAAACACCCTAGCCCAAAAGTTCCTGGAATTCATAAACTCAAATGCCATGGAACAACTAGTCACCATCCCCACAAGAGGAGATAACATACTTGATCTCATCATCACGAACATGGGAGCACAATGTTCAACACCGGAAGTATACCCCTCACTGGTGAGATCAGATCACAAACTAATCTCGCTGGAGGTCCTCATCCCACCCCCACCTGAAATAAAAAGACCACAGTAAAGAACTTCTCAAAAGCCGACTTCACACTTCTAAAGACTAGTGTGGTCTCCTTTCAGGCCCCGAGCCGGCGGAAAACAATACTCAAGCCGCTGAATCACTTACAAACGCCTTCTACCAGCACCTGCAGGACTGCATGGATAAGGCAATCCCAAGCAAAACAAAGACTCTTTGTACCAAAGGCAAGCGTCCAGTCTGGTGGACCCCAGCCATAAACAAACTCTACAACAAAAGGAGGAAGCTACTACAAGATAGAGCAAAATCCTTAAAAGGTAAGACACCCTTGATCACTATAAGTAAAAACTAAGAGCTCTCATAAAATCATCCAAAGCAAATTTCGAGAGAAAAATAGCTAAAGACTCAAAAGACAATCATAAGGCCTTCTTTAGCTATGTTAGAAACCTAGGAGGAAACTCCCAGATATGCTCAGAACTAGTTCAAAATGATGTGAAGATTACTGATCCTACAGACATTGCAAACATACTGGCTGACAGGTTCAGTGCAAACTTCACCTCCCCTCACACCCAAAAGGAGAGATATCTATACCAAATGAGTGCAGCCCCCAAACATCTCCAGCGCCCAAGTGAGAACTGCTCTCTCCAAAGCAAAAACACAGCATCCATGGGACCCGATGGTGTCCCCGGCTGTGTGCTCCAGAACTCAATGAGGAATTAAACCCACAGCTAGGACAGCTGTTTAATCAAAGTCTTACCTCTGGATACATACCCAGGAGTGGCGCACTGCAACTGTGGTCCCACTTCACAAAGGCGGTGCCTCCACAGACCCTGGAAATTACCGCCCATTAGCTTGACAAGCCTTATCTGCAAAGCCATGGAGAGGATCATAATGGACCTCATAAATAAAGACATAGGGAATTTGCAGACTTTGGATCCAACCCAGTTTGGCTTTGTCAAAGGCAGATCATGCCTTTTAAACTTGGTTGACTTTTGAAACAGTCACCAAAGCCATTGATGAGGGAAAGGCAGTCCATACAGCCTACCTCGATCTGGCTAAGGCCTTCGATACAATACCCCACTCGGGTATCATTGAAAAACTCATCAGCTTAAATGTTAACCCATACATCACAAGATGGGTTGCAAACTGGCTGAGTGACAGAACCCACAGGGTCAGAGTTGCTGGCGCCATGTCAGACTCAAAGCCTGTCACAAGTGGTGTCCCACAGGGCTCAGTCCTGGGCCCACTCTTGTTTGGCATCTACTTTTCCAAGTACAAGCAAACACAGGAGGGTTATGGCTGACAAAGTTTGCAGATGACTGCAAACTGGGCCATAGTAGAAAACACATCTGACACAGATATCCTTCAGAAGGGTCTCACAGAAACGGATAACTGGTGCCAGAGCCACGGCCTAAAGTTAAATGCCAAAAATGCATAGTCATACCCTTCGGGAAAAACAAGGTTACCCTAGCTACCAAATAGGTGGCAATCCACTGAGCACAGAAGAAGTTATCAGGGACCTGGGGACCCAGGTTGATAGTAGTCTGTCATTCGACACCCATGTAGCTAAAGTAGTTAGGAAGTCCTTCTACATTGCCCACCTTATCATGAAGGGATTCTCATCTAGATCAAGGGAGGTCATAGTCTCCCTTTACTCATCGCTCATCAGACCAATGATTGAGTACAATGCCCCATTCGGAATGTATCTGACCCGACACTTGCAGCAGCTGGAGAGGCCACAAAAGTTCCTCACCAAAAGGATAAAGGGTCTCAAAATCTGTCCTATGCTGCCCGACTGAAAGAACTCCAGCTCTATTCAGTCGCCACCGCTTGCTCAGAGGTGACCTTTGCCTAACATACAAGGCCATGTCAAACCCAGATTTGATGAATATGCTTCACCTCAAAAAATCTAGATCCATCAGAGCCACAAGGGCGGGAGACTTAAACCTCGACACGGCTATTAATAGGACGTGCTGGAGGGATAGATTCATCACCCAAAGACTCCCTATGCTGTGGAACAAAATCCCGGTACATGTGAGGCAGAGCACCTCGCTGGCCTTGTTCAAGAGAAATCTTGACCAATGGATGGGAGATCGCAGATATACCCCAGGAATTACCTCAGTGTCACTGCTCGACAGAGGCACAGCAAAATAATGGGTATAGTTCCCCATACTAAAGGGGTGGCGTAAGCCACAAAACAATGGGCTAGGCTTATAAATGCCCTCGGGCAGATAGCCTAGTATGAACCTATGAACCTATGAACCTATACCTGCACATCCCTATAAGGGAGTCTTGCAGAAGATACCTATGCTTTAAAGCAGGCTACATGCACTATCAGTTATCTGCACTGCCCTTTGGCTTATCTACTGCACCCAGGGTATTCACAAAGTGCCTAGCTCCAGTCATTGCATTTTGCAGGCAAAGAAATATTCAAATATACCCATACTTGGATGATTGTCTAATTCAGGCAGAAAACCAGGACATACTTTTGGATCACATGGCCTTTGTACAAAGAGTACTGACTTGTCTGGGGTACACCATAAATGAAAAGAAATCACAACTGGTACCCTGTCAACAGATTATATTCCTTGGAGCAAGCTTGAATACAACTTCCCAGATGGCTTTCCTCACGCCAGAGAAAATGATTCATTTGACAACCTAATTCAAACAAGTGGCCACAAAAACCCAGTTATCTGCAAGGCAAATACTGCAAGCCTTGGGGTTCATGGCCTCCTGGTGTCAACATTCACAGGATCTAGAAGCAATGATTCCTATCATACCTTGCCTATGCCTAGAGTTCCTTTGGTGGGCAGAGGCCTGCCACCAGAACAGGGGACTACCCTTCACACTACCCCCTGCCACCCAAACCTTAACAACAGATACATCAGACTATGCATGGGGGGGGGGGCTCTCCTGGCAGGGAAGTGCATTCAGGGCAAATGGAACCCAAGTCAAATGCACCTACACATAAATCAAAAGGAAATGTTAGCTGTACAGAATGCTCTGACAGCCTTCAAGGACCACATTCTACCAGGAAAACTAATGGTAAAGACAGACAACACCACAGTCATGTGGTACATAAACAAACAGGGGGATACACATTCTTACCCCCTCTGCAGACTAGCCATGACATTGTGGAACACAGCCTTAAGCTACCAAGTGAATCTACAAGCTCAATTCCTGCCAGGAAAACTAAATACACTGGCAGATGGACTAAGCAGAAACCTCATGGACCCAATATGACTGGAAACTGGAACCAAGGATTTTCAACATGTTGACAAGCAAATGGGGGAGCCCAGATATAGACCTGTTTGCCTCCCCCCAGAACCATCAATTGGACAAATTTTGCACAAGGATTCCCCACAAACTATCTTGGAAAGTGGATGCTCTAGCCTTCAGTTGGAAAAAACTTTCAATTTATGCCTTTCCTCCTCTGCCTCTACTCTCCAAGGTACTACTAAAGATCCAACATGACAAGCCAAGGATGATTTTAATTGCACCAGACAGGCCACGCCAACACTGGTACCCCCTCCTGTGCAGTGTGTCACGCTTGTCCCCATGGCACCTACCTCAGACTCCTTCCCTGTTATCTCAGCAGGAAAACCAGATTCTGCACCCTCAGCTGCAAACCCTGAACCTAGCAGCCTGGATAATTACCTAATCAATCTTTTACCACTCCTCAGTAAATCAGTGATGGATATTTTAGAGGCTAGAAGGCCTAGTACTAGAAAATCTTATGCTGCAAAATGGAAGAGATTTTGTACCTGGAACCAATCTCAAGGGATGAGCACAGCAGTGCCCAATTTACCTCAGATTCTACAATATTTGACTGAGATGCTTCATAAGGGCTTGTCCTTTTCCTCCATCAAAATTCATGCCTCAGCCATTTCAGCTCATTATAGCACAGAGCCTCCCCTCTTCTCTCACCCACTGCTCAAACAGTTCCTCAGAGGAGCCAAAAATTTAAGACCACCTAGGAGAGTTCCAACTCCAACCTGGGACCTTAACTTTGTCTTAGAGAAACTTACTCTTCCTCCTTGCTAGCCAGCTGCTACTGCAGATTTAAAATTCCTTTCCTGGAAAACAGCTTTTCTTTTAGCAATCACTTCTGCAAGAAGGGTGTCTGAATTACAGATCCTTATGGCAGTGGAGCCTTTCATCATCTTTCATGCAGACAGGGTGTCCCTCAGAACCAATCCCTCCTTCATGCCCAAGGTGGTATCCAGCGTGGCTCTTAATCAGTCCATTCATTTGCCTACCATCTTTCCTAAGCCACAGAACAACGGGGAATGGATGCTGCACTCCTTAGATGTGCACAGACAACTGAGATTCTACTTGCACAGGACTAAACCTCAAAGGAAATCTGAACAACTGCTGGTGGCATTTGCTGCAGGGACAGAGGGGAAAGCTATTTCAAAGCAAATCATTTCAAAATGGATAGGCCACTGCATTCATTTCTGCTATATGCACCTTGGAAAACCTATCCCACAGGGCATCAGACCCCATTCCACCAGGGCTGCATCTACCTCTACAGCCTTTCTCAGGGACGTCCCTACAAGGGACATCCTAGAAGCTGCTACCTGGAGTTCTGTACATACTTTCACCAGGCATTATCATTTGCCAATTTTCTCTAAATCCAGAGCTTGTTTTGCCACTGCAGTCCTGCAAGGCCTTATAGCTGGTCCTAATTCTATTTAAATTCCTCCTCCCAAACTTAGCTTTGGGAATCTACCCAAATGTAATGACGGCAACAGTGAAACATGAAGAACATAGTACAGTTGTGTACACTTACCATAAATGTAGGTGTTCGAGTGTATTCACTGTTGCAGTCCTGGTTACCCTCCCTCCAGCCCCCTTTCTTCTTTTGGCTATACCTCTACTCTCACTCATTATGCTCAAAAAGCTTTTTGGTGTGTTTTCTTTTTTATTGGAGGTATATACTTGTATTATAGATTTAATTGCTACCCATTAGGAGGGCACCTGACATCTGGGGCAAGAAAAACTGATGTAATGGCTTCGGCTGCATGTTTTATACCCCTGACGACCTGACGTCATGGAAGAAGGGACAGCAACTGATGCAGGACCCAAGACTTTGTTAATCAGGCTGACTGAGGGTGACTGCAAGCAGATAACCCAAATGTAATGACTGCAACAGTGAATACACTTGAACATCTATATTTATGGTAAGTGTACACAACTGTATTTTATTGTAGCTGCCCCCACGATCTTATGGAGCAGGTTTGTCTGCAGGCAAACTTGAATGCTTCTTATTAAAGTGCTCATGCTCCTCTGCAAAGTTCCTGGCTGACAACAATGTTGCTGGCAACAGAACCTTGCTTGTATTCATGTAAGTGTGATGAGCAGCATGAATATACGATTAGACCTGATGCTCATCGTGCTAACATGTAAACTTCATGGAGGCTTTGTGTGAAGCCTACACGCTGTTTATTGAATCCCCAGGATAGTCTTTTACATATAGGGATCACAGATGTTTGCTCATATGCCTTTATTGCCATAGTCTGACATTTTGCATTGTACTTACTTGGCTGAAATGGTCTAGAATACTTATATTATAGTTGTCGTTACATCACATTTAAAAATCCCTTATATTTCTCCTGCATGCCTATGTTTTTTCTTCCTGGACTTATGACTCTTCACCAGGATTAGACTAATGTTTAGTAAACTACTTTACATGAAGAAAAGTTGTGTATCTGTTTTAACAGTTTGAAACACCGGCTAAGTGCATTTTATAGCTGTTTGTCATGACATAGATTACTTGGTGAAATTTGCTGTAATACTTTGTATACTTACAGAGAAATATTCCTCCTTCTAGAGATCACCAGTAGTCTTAAATAGCTGCTCTGTTTTTAGCTGTTTGTTCATAAATGTGTATAATTTGCATTCTTCAGGGTGACAAACTCAGTATGTGTCTAAATCATATCACGTCCGTGTTATTATGAAATATACAGCCAAAATAACACAGTTTTCTTGGATACAATGATATTTTCTGTATTTTTATGTTTTACAGCAAACAACATATATTTCACATGTTCTGGCAGGCATGTATACATTTGAAATGTTATTATCTGCTTTCTCTAAAAGCTAAACAACTGTGCCTAACAAATTAAAGTTGCATTATTAAGGAGTATTAACCTAAATATTTAATGAGAGTACATTGAACATGTAAAGAAATATTGTCATTTCAAGTAAATGTGGAATTTACGCCAGAATGGTTCTTTGTAAACTGACAAAGTGCAGTATTTACACAACAGCTAAGAAAAATACTTGCTTTTAGTTCTCATAAGATTAAATTAAAAAAAAGCTATAAAAACACTATAAAAAGCATGTTTTTTTTTACTCTTTATATATCTTGAGGTATAAAAAATGACATTTTTTGTCATTAAAATTCAAGATGCAGATGCTTTTTTGTCTTTGTAGGTAGGAAACCAGTCTAAGTGTGTTTTATAAATAACATTCCTGAAATATTCATGACAAAAATATTTACCCAATTAGGAGATGCTGGCTTTTATATTCAAACTGCAAAATAACCACAAAAAGTAACTAAGGGACTGTCCTTTAGAAAATAGTAAGTAGTTAAGTGGTTCACAGGTAGTTATTAGGCATATGGTCAATAGCCTACATTTCTAGTTACCCAAGAACAGAGGCTGAATAATGGGCAGAGGCACACACTAGGCAAATAGAGGCTGAAAGACTCAAACCCTGGACTATATAGGAAGCAGCTTCTTAATAGCTCATAGCCTAAATCCTCTGTGCTACCTGCCAGACTAAAATGGTTATAGATTCATAGATATTCCAAAGACACTCTTATGGCCATACAAACCTTACCAGTACTCTTCTTCATGCCACACATCCTTTCTCCTGGAGAGAGATACCAGTCAGCCCCTGGCTAAATTAGTGGCTATACATCCAGTCATCTAGGTTATTTTTAAAGGAAGATAGTGAGTCACATTGCTTAACATGCAGTAGACATTTATTCCAGAGGTTTCTGATATGCCAGGTAATACAGCTATCCTTCTACCATGTTTTATTTATCTGTTGTCCCTGTGCCATGTTTTATTTACCTGTTGGCAAAGATTTAGGTCTCTGGTTCTAGTAGTCATAGAGACATTGGACTTAAAGAAATACAGGCGGTCCAAACAACTGGATCCCTAATGGTGCTGTAAGGGTGACAAATATCTTAAAAGTCTAAAAAACTCTCAAAAGAGATATAGTTTCCAGCTTTAAATGTGTATGTTTTAAATGTGCTGTCCTGTGCTTTAAATACTAGAAACCTCTGCCTGACTACACTCTGCTTCTGTCTGTCCCACAGGCATCCCCCAGTAGTGTGCACAACTTCCCTTAAACACATTCGAAGATCCAAAAAAAAAAAAAAAAACTGAAGCAACTGCCTGCATACAAAAAAAGAACATGGAGAGTGGAACCCTGTACAAACCTGTAAAAGCCACTGCAAGTTCTACTTTTATCAACAAACTGTGAGCAGTTCCCTTAAACACATTCAAAGGTCCAACCAAAAAAAAAAATCTGCAGCAACTGCTTGCATACAAGAGCACGGAGAGCAGAGCCCCGTACAAACCAGTAAAAGCCACTGCAAGTTCTACTTTTATCAACAGACTGTGAGCAGTGCAGGTCTATTATAATATTCTCTCTAATTTATTCCTACTGATTCTTCTGATGTGCATACTACTGGACCCCCCTTTTCCTCTCATTTTACTGTAACAAATATATACATTTTTCCAAAGCCTTGCATTTATTTTATATTCTTATATTTTATTTATCTTGTTTATCACATTTCTTTTATATTCTTATATTTTATTCTCCCGTTTATTGTAACACATATATACAGTTTCCCAAAGCTTTACATATATTTTATATTCTACTTCCCTGACGCTCTACTAAATCTGCTTTTGAATTCACACAAACAGACACCTTTAGGTACTGACCTGGGTTAGATGGTTGATTGTTTTTCTCTTCTCATATCTTTCACCAAGTCCTGGTCCATAGCCTCCCACCCTTTTCTTGTTCTCCTAACATAATTCTAGTGTAAGTTTCCTAGCCCTGTCAAACCTGTTTTCTCACAGCCTTCTCCAAGCCCTGGCTCTTAGCCCCCTTTCTCTCGGTCTCCTAACATAATCTTATTGTAAGCTTTCCAGCCCAGTCAATCCTTTCTATTCCCTCCCTCTTCCTCTTGAGAGTTTACTTATTCCTCCCCTGAGCTGCAGCGCCATCTTTAAATATTAAAAACCTCTGCCTGACTACACTCTGTTTCTGTCTGTACCACAGCATCCCTCAGTAGTGTGTACTTACTGCATGTCCCTTTCTAAAACCCCTGGCATAACTACATTATTTTCCTACTTCTTAGTGAACTGCAGCTCCCCATTGGTGCATAAATAATAAAAACAAACAGAAAGGTAACATTCAAACCAAAGTGATAGGCTGCCCTATTTCTATAGTTGCTAACCTTCTCACTGATTGTTTTCTGTTTGGCGACTGCTGCACCTCCCAGAATTTGTAACCTGCTCCGTTCACCCTTCGGGCTCACTCTGCTCCCCTACCCTTCCCCCAAATCTCACCCGCCCCCCCCACTACCTGTACTTATATACATCCCCCGACTCCTCCCCACCCAACACCTCTCCAGTCACGACACACCTAAGCCAAACTCCACCCACATGTAGATATACATCACCTCAAACATCCACCCCTCCTACAGTGCTCTAAATAACATCTCTCCCTATAACCCCATTTGCCCTACTAATCTCTCTGTCTTCGCCTACCTATGTCACACTTTTTCCCAACCCTTGTCATAACTCTCACACACACTCCACTACATCTTACCATCAACCTTACTTCCCATCCTACTCATCCATCTCACATGAACTCTTTACCTCTAACCTAATCTAGTTCTTCAAACCAAAACTGCTCCCAACCCAACCCCCCTGTACTCCCCTCTTAAATGTGGTACCAGAAAATCACTACTCTCACACAACCCAAGCTGACCTTGCCCAACACACACTGCCTCACTCTTCTACTCCACCACATCTCTCTCTCTCTCACTAGCTGGCGACATCCACCCCGACCCGAGACCCATCTCTAACATCAGTCTCACCAAACCCTCTACTCAACCCACAAACTCAAAGTCCATTCGCCTTACAATGCCTAATACACAAAGTCTAAAAAACAAAATCCCTAACCTCCATACCTGGCTATCCCATAACCACCCCGACATTACCGCCATTTCTGAAACCTGGCTGAAAACCTATATAAAAGATAGCAAAATCCTACCACCAGGTTTCCAAATCATTCGCAATGACAGAGCCCACAAAAAAGGAGCTGGAGTAGCAATAATCTACCCCACCTCCCATACCATAGCTCCCTACTCCAATAAAATACCAAACTTTGCCAACGCTGAAATTATAATAGGTTTACTAAAAATAAACAACCACAAGTCTATATGTATCACTGCCTTCTATATTCCCCCTGGTGATAATATCAAAACTCTTGAAAACATCCTGTCCTGGTTCTCCTCCAATATAAAAAATGAAACCTATATACTCGGTGATACCTACATCAACTGGAATACTATTAACTCTGAAGCCCAGTCCCACACAATCAACTTGTACAACATATCCCAACTAATACAATCTCCAACCAGACCAAATAAAGATGGTACCTCTGGTACCATCATTGACTGGATCCTAACAACTCACCCTAACCTTATCACCAAAGCCGGAACATTACCTGATCCTTTCAGCGATCACCTACCAGCCTTCGCCGACCGTCTCCCATCTCCACTGCATAAACAACACCACTACATCCACACCTGCAACCTCTCCTCTTTCAACCCTCTAACTTTCTCCAAATGCTTAAAGCATACTGACTGCTCCCCTCTAAAAACCCTTCCTCTAGATAATGCCATTTCCTACTTTAGCCACTCATTCCTAACCCTTCTCAATCAGCAGCCCCCCCAAACCAATTGCTTTAAAACCAATCCCTGCCCATAGTTATCAAAAGATACTAAACTAGCCTTGCACCAAAGGAGACAAAAAAATGGAAACAATATAAAAAACATAAAAACCCTAACACCCTTGTAGAGTATAAGCAACTACAAAACTCTGCAAAAAAAACTAATAATTAAAGACCGCAAAGCCCACTACTCCAAACTCCAGTCTTGCACTCAACAAATCCCTAAAAATTCTGAGACTCCATGTCATCCATTCTGCATCCTGGCAACAAAGAAAACCCCTGCCCAGACTCCAACCTCTCCAACCTTGAAACAGCCAGCCAGTTCAAATCATTATTTATAGACTACATAGCTAAACTATCAGCCTCCTTCCCACCCCCCTTTTCCACCACCACCCCCTCCTGCCCCAACCACCACCCCAATCATCAACCTTCCTCCACATCCTTCTGCCTCAAGCCCATCCTCACAAGCACTATAAAAAGACCTCCTCAAACTCAAACCCTGTTGCAATGCACCTGACAACTTTCCACCCACCTTCCTCAAACAATCTGCAGACAGCATTGCCTATCCCATCTCTATTCTTATAAATAGATCCATACAAGAATCATATGTCCCTTCTATCTGGCACCATGCTTACATCACCCCCCTTCACAAAGGCGGCAAAAATACTGATACCACCAACTTCAGGCCTATTGCCATCCTTTCCACTCTTTCTAAAATACTAGAGAAAACAATACAAGCACAACTCATGGCACACACAACACTAAACAATCTCCTCTCCTCAACCCAATACGGATTCCGCCCTGGCCGCAGCACCATGACTGCCATTCCTTCCTTTCTTAAAACCATAAACCTCGAATGTGACTCAGGCAAGTTCATATCCACACTCTTCCTAGATCTGTCAAAAGTCTTTGACACCATCTCACACACCCTACTTATATCCCAACTCTCCACCCTACACCTCCCTCCCACCATCATTGCCTGGTATTTCAGCTACTTGTCCAACTGCCAACAAGCTGTCTAATGGAAAACTTCAGCCTCCACCTTCCTTCCCACACCCACGTGTCCCACAAGGTTCAGTTATTGGTCCTCTTCTCTTCAACCTATTCATTAACAACTTTCACCAATCTATCCCAGACTCTGTATGCAGATGACTCAACAATCATCTGCTTAGCCTTCTCCCCCTCTGAGCTCCTAGCAAAAACCCAACTAGCCTTCTCCAAAACAGAAACATGGATACAGTCTAACCATCTGGCACTAAATGGAAATAAAACCAAACTAATTTTTTTCCCCTACCAAAAACTCCATTGACAAATCCACATTCACCATACAGAGCCAAAACAACACTCTCCTTGAAATTGTTCCCAACACCAAGCTTCTTGACATCATTATTGATGAAGAACTAAAATCTGACAACCACATCCACTTCACAATCAAGAAAATTCACCAAAGGTTAGGTCTCCTCTACAGGCACAACCACTTCCTAAACCCCTCTACCCATCAAACTCTTGCATCCACCTTCCTACTCCCTTCCCTTATGTATGGTGCCCCTCTTTTTACCAGTCTCCATCTTGGCCTTCGGTCCAAACCTGAATCCTGCTAACACAAAATCTCCAAAGTTGCAACCAATTCAAAAAACTCATACCACCACTGCTACTCCCTCCTCCCCCTCAACTGGCTTGAACTACCCAACTACCTCAGTTACCTACAACTCACCATTGCCCACAAGCTCATCTTTAAAACTGACAACTGCCCAGCTCTCACTACTTCCTTAAAACCTTACATTCCCAACCGCTCACTGAGATCCAAAAAACAAAATCTCCTTCATGTCCACAAACCTGCATGACCTCCTGGCCATCTACTGCTGTCTCACTCCTTAGCTAAACAGTGAAACTCTCTCCCCACACATCTATACAACCTACCTAACCATACAAATTTCAAATCTCAGCTACTCTCTCATCTTTCTTCCAAATCGGAATGCCCTTACCATGCTCCAACTTAAACACCTCCCCCCTCATTCCACCTTGCACTGACTCATCCAACTACCTCTACTATTACTTCATCCCACCCAAAACAATCCCCTCCCCACTAAAAACTAATTTTCTCTCTAATATCTATTGTACTATACTCTCCAGTCTTAAATATACTATTACCCTCTCCAT
>NC_056730.1:167965264-167966605 GCF_019279795.1 Protopterus annectens | reverse complement strand
ATTATGGTGAATTTTTGCATCTGACACTCACACCCCTGGGTGGGAGTGAGGACTACGATATTACCTTGTGATGCTTATTACTTCAGATTACACGCCTACAGTATCGGGAATGGCTGCCCATTAGGCGAAAGCATGTCATTCGACTGTACGGAATCTGTGGCCTGTCCAGAGTTTGATTCATATTATTGGTGTGTTCCTCTTACAATCTGCACCTGCCTGGCTAATACATGGGAACTGACACTCTTCAATACAAACAAGTAATTGGGTTTTGGAACCCACATCTTTCAACCAAGTCATGCTACTGCATACCTAATATTCTATCATCTTTCTACAGTTGTCAGTGGAATATGTTCTTTCCGTCCCTATCAGACCTCTCATACAATTGGGGAAATATATCATCTGAATCAGGGACAAGCTATAACAACATCAGGGACACATTTAAATTATTAGTGCTATTACCCCGACACATTGACAGACTCAGAGCATATAAATTCATACACATTTTCTGAAGTAAATGATGTTTATAACTCTTAATTTTCATTATTCATTACGTGTAATTCACCACCTTTCCTCCAAAAGTCACTAGTTTTAGGAGGGATTAAGTGGGACAGGGTTAGAAATTGAGTTGAAATCAGGGATGTCCCTGGAAATCAGGGACAGTTCAGAGGTATGGTCCGTATTTGTTCCCCCAATGGTTTATGTCCTGTCCAGTGGATTTGCTCTTAGGGGTTGAGAGATATGGGCGTCAGCTATGCCCATTTCAGAATATTACTTACATCCCTGGGGTGGTCCTAATATGACTGCGCCAGCCAACACCTGCATGCCTAGGCCCATAATTGCATACCCATAGTTCCCCCACCTGCCCCTCCTCTACAGCACTCAACCTGACTTTGGGTGGAGGTGGGGTATAAACACACCACTACACACGGCCCACTCTCCACGTGTCGGGACATATGTCGTACGTTGTGTCGACCCATGGGTTATCAGGCTTGCACAACCTACTGCTCTGTGTACATCTGCAGCCTAGTTTGATGAATCATTACTGGGACTGACTCCGATGATCATTAATTTTTGGGTGTCCCACAAGGGACATAGATGTCTATGTTTCAAGATTAGACCTGGCAGGTCCTCCCACTGGTAGTATCCTGCCAGTGGTCTGGGAAGCAGTGATGTGTTTACTTTTATTGTGTGTCTGCATGTCTCAACGGCCTAGCTAGGGGGGGTGGGCGGGTTGATGCTATGTGTTACACGTTTGTTTATTGGACCGCTCGCCCCCATATGCACGGCCTGTGAACATATGTAACTCGTAACTGCTGTATCATATCCTAGCTATAATACATG